>NW_025953347.1:276329-384956 GCF_018812025.1 Megalobrama amblycephala
TAATAATAATCCTTAGAAGAACAAGAGGGCCCTGCGCGAATTTTCGCTTGGGCCCTAATAATCCTTAGAAGAACAAGAGGGCCCTGCGCGAATTTTCGCTTGGGCCCTAAATATGATCAGATGATGTTGGCTTGATGGTAAGAGTGTGATCATCATGTTATGGTCTCATAACTGATCTTATTCAGTCTAGTTTCTGTGTTGTAAGAACTGCACATGATTGATTACAGTCTTGATATTGATCATAACTTGAAAAATATTAATAAATGTTCACATATTGTTATTTTTAAACAGACACCAGCTGAATATACACATATCAAGAATCAGCATATGAACCTCAACAATGGTGACATACTTCATGCTGCAATGCATGATGGGAGCCATATGGTTTATACTATGGTGTCTCCCAGCATGCATTGCGGCATGAAACATGTCACCATTGTTGAGGTTCATATGCTGATTCTTGATGTTTGTGATTTCTGAGAATTTTTATTCTAAATATATTTAAAAAAACAAAATGCATAATGACTGATCTCAAACAAACCAGTACAGTGAGAAACAAATGAACATTAAGCAAACACTTACAATCAGTAACTGAAGCAACTTTAAGATAATAAATATATCACCTGGTCATTTTTTGTTTACGGTTTCTTTTCCAACCAATTGTATGCTTTGACAAACACACAGTTAAAAAGGCCACAAACATATCAATCCCCAGAGTCAGGAGCCCAACTAAAGCAAACACTCGTCACTACAACAGTGAGTATAAACCAAACTATTATTAATAAGATCTTCTGTATTCGTCTGGCAGAAATAAAGTCAGTCTGGTTAGTAATAAGTGAAGCTGGTAATGCTGTTTGTGGAGTTGTTGAATCAGATCTTCAGAGATTTAATGTCTTTTATCTTCAGTTGATTTCATTTGAAGTCAGTTGTAGTTCTTGTGTTTCTCTTTCCTTCAGATTCTGCTCATTATCATCAGGTGTCTTCAATAATGCTCAATCATCACTTAATTAATCACTTAATTACCTAATTAGCTTCAACACTGCTCCAGTGTTACTCATAACACTCTGAGTGTGGACTCATATAAACTCTGTTCATTTAACACTGGGAAATTTGCTGTGTAGAAAAACAGAAACTGCTAAAGATAGAAATGTATGAAAATAGAGTTATGACAGTAAATAGATCAGTGTCAGTTTCCATTTCCTTTTTATTTATTGAAGGTGGAACTGAAGTTCATTAGAACTAAAATAACATTTTACTGCAAAAAAATAAACACCTTGAACTTAAAATAGTAAAAACGGACTGAAAGTTAAGCTGCTCTGTTTGGTATTCTAGTGTAACAGGACAATCAGAGAAATACAAACAATTGATGAATAATGATTAAACAAATGCACTAAATCTGTAAGTGTTGTGAAATCTCAAACCAGGATCTGAATACACTTTATATCAAGATCACATTCTTCTGACTGATTCAAATTGTGTGCTATCAATCTGTACTAATACCAGAACCCCCCCCAAAAAACCTAACCAAAAGACAAAAGCACAGCCAGAACCAAAAAAAAAAAACAGTTTTTTTATTTAACCATTCTTCCAACAGCTCTGGGGTTTGAAATACGTGTTTAATAGATTATCAGAGAGTGTTATGGACTGTAGTGAAGTCATGTAGGAAAAATTATATTTCTGTCTTTGTGTTTTTTTTGCTGAGTAGATTGTTGAGGCTGTTTGCAGAGGAAGAGATTTTTTGATCATACCTCAGTGATCATACCCTGCAATCAAAGCTCTTTACAGGTTCACTTAGTGCTGCCAGCGCAGGACCTCTGAGAATTTGCTCACTGTAAAAACTTTGGTCCTTTAACACTGGCTCTGCATGTGCAGCCCTCACTTATCCTCCAGAAAGCCTTAGCGCTGTTTTATTGAAAATAATAAAGTTTGAAGTCACCGTTATGGAGGTAATCGCTTGCTTTAGTAGGTCTTGACCCTTGACCTCTGAACTTTAATGTTTCTCTGGCTGCTTTAACTGTGTGTTTCTGAAGTACATTTGTTACAGCAAAAGTTGTGAGAAGAAAAACTGATCAAATAGTGATGATTATTGATGTTTCACTGATCTCATATATATATATATATATATATATGTATATATATATATGGATGGATGTAGTTATAACCAGCGACCAGAAGCTGTTCTGTTTGAGTCTAAGGCTGTTTCACATCTGGCTCATTTGAAGTGTTTGTTTCAGAATCTGGAGCGTTTTCTCTGTTAGTTCAGTTCATTTAGGCACATATGAACACTGAAATCACGCTCGGATCCTCACTAAAACCATCACTCTGAGATCATCTAGTCTTGGCCTGTGGTCTCCGTCCGCTTAAACAAACTCTGGAGCGATTCGCTTGTGTTGAGAAAGCAATCCAAAATAACAGACCAATGAATCAGCCTTTATCACAGTGAATGATGGGTAATCACACACACAGTGTTTGTTTCGCTAATGCTTCTCAAAATGAATGGGTTGAATCGCACGTGACTCGTATGAACAAATTATAGTCCATAATGTGAAAGTGAACTGAACCAAGAAGAAACTGCAACATTGTCAAACTGTAACATTGTAATTTTAATCCCTGTTTCAGAACAAATGATCCACAGGAGTGAAAATGCCTTCAGTCATTGTAAGTGATGCTTCAGTATAAAAAACTTTTATGTGGAGATGGTTCATAATATTTCCATCTGGCCACTGCTTGCATGACATTAATTTGGAGTGAGCTTTATGAGTTTTATATATATAATTTTACAGTATTACAAAAAATTATGACAATAAATGACTTACCAACCAGACAGCAACAGCAAAAAATAAATGCGTGAAACATTTTCTTCAGCAGTTCAGTGATCTGAAATAGTTTCAGTCTGAAATCCTGTGAGTGTCTGCAGTAAAGATGTGTGGAGAACAAGCTGCTGACAGTGTTAACTATTTACTAACTTCCTCCAGACTGAATTAGACCACGCCCCCATCTCAACCACACACCCTCTCTCCAAAACCCCGCCCCCAATGTTGTGTTTGTGTGTTTGTGCATCATAAGTGTAAAACTTTATGAAAAAATGTGATGTTAGATCTTTTAAAGATGATTTTTAGCAGTTGCTTTATTATGAAAAGATCTACAAAGAGTTGAATTTGAAATAATTTGTCTCACTTATGCTTAAATAATACTCAAATAAAATCTTCATATTTATGCTATAATTTGACTAAAATCAACCAACTATTCTATTAAAATCAACCAACTATTCTATTAAAATCAACCAACTATTCTAGCTTGTCATCGTTTTAACAAATGTTTTCAACCAAACAGTTGATGGACCCCATTGATTCCCATAGCATTTCTTTCCTACTGTGGAAGTCAATGGGGTCCATCAACTGTTTGGTTACCAACATTCTTCAAAATATCTTCTTTTGTGTTCAACAGAAGAAAAAACTCATACTGGTTTGGAACAACTTCAGGGTGAGTAAATGACAGAATTTGCATTTTTGCAAATTGTACAACTAATGTTGCCCTCACGTGCTAATTTCGTACTTCCCACTTCTGAAGTTGAGATTAAGAGCTCATCTCAGACTTGACAGGGCTCAATTTTTACCTAGGAAACTCATAATAATTTTGATAGCACGTGTGTGCAGCATAATGTACACACAATGTCTAGTGAGAGTTGTGCACTGAATGAATTCCTGCTTCTGACCAGAAGATGGCGCCTGCAGCTGAATCCATCTATTTTCCAAACCGCTGGGCCAGTGTGGATACAGCATTATATCATACAGGTATAAATTAATTAATACACTAATACACTTAACAGTGTCTACACTGCTGGAATTCAAATAGAGAAGAAGAAGAGAGCTAGTTCAAGATGAGCATTTATGGTTAAAATGTATAACTTTTTTTTTTTTTTTTTTTGAAAATGACCGATCGTGTCTCTAGATGAGACTCTTATTCCTCGTCTGGTTTCATTTAAAGCTCTTTGAAGCTGCACTGAAACCGTTTGGGCTCCATTGAAGTCCACTATAAGGAGAAAAATCCTGGAATGTTTTCATCAAAAACCTTAATTTCTTTTCGACTGAAGAAAGAAAGACATGAACATCTTGGATGACATGGGGGTGAGTAAATTATCAGGAAATTTTAATTTGAAAGTGAACAAATCCTATAAGACCATTAAATCCACAGTCAGTGAAGGATGAAAACATTGTTTCGTCATTTCTCTTCTGCATTGAAAGAAACAAAATACATCATATTTACATAAAGATACACAGTCTTTACACACACTTTTTATTATTTTATTTATTTATTTTACTACTTAATAAGGCTTAGTGTAGAGTTTGTGTTGTGATTCGTGGAGGCAGGAGAGAATGTGAATGAAAATGAACAAGACAAAAACTCCCAGAACAGAAATGACTGTTTACACTGAATATCATATTAATTCTTCTGCATGAGAAAAACTGTTATAATAAAAAAAGACTTTAGATTTCCTGTGGCATGCTGTTGCTGATGTTTTTGTTTGTTTGTTTTCTTTGTTTTACTGAATTGTGTTTAGTGTATTTCTATTTAATCAATTATTAAAATTCATGGAGCTATATTGTAATAATAGTTGTACATTTAAAGCATCTTCATTCATCATCATAACCATCAGACCAACTTATCAGTATCATTCCATCTGAATTTATATTTATTGTTATACAACCTTCAATTAAAAATATAGGCTTATGATTTATTGATGTATATCAGTTGGTCCTGCTCAGTTCTCATTTGACATTTGATGGTGTTTTATTGGCATGACAAATATTTTTTTTCATTTGTGTTTCTGAAGCATTTGCAGCAAATTAAATGAAATATTGATGAATATCTAAAAATATTTATGATATCTGATCTGTTTTTTATTCAATGCCACAAGATAACATAATCACATTATTTACATCAGTTGTCAGAAAGAGAAAAAATTACATAAAGCACATCAAACACACATTTCTATCATTCTATCTAAATCTTTCCAAAATAGTCTTGAGCAGATACAGTAAAAAACTACACAATAGTTCAGATTTCACAGGTATATTAAATGATATCTTTCTAAAACATGCTAAACTGATAAATTCAGTGTTTTCTGCTCTGATTCTGTTATTCAGAAGAACAGCAGCTGGTTATCGCTCTGTTTCAGGATGTAGATGTGATTTTGCAGGACAATGTGGGACACGTGTGAGACAGATACATTTACTACTATTATACTGTAATATAATATTATACTGTATTATACTATGAAAATATTGATTTTCTTGTAGAAAAATTATATGTATCATGGCAAATGTTGCATCATGGGATTGTAGTTCATTCCATCATAAAAGACAACAAGCAATCTCAAACTTGATCTCAAAATCTCAAATCTTTTTCCATATTTTCATAAATTTTTCACAATTTACACTGTTTTAATAACTGTCTAATGCTGTAAATGTGTTTTTATTCAACCGTCATTCAATCTGATTCTGAATTCATAGTTTATTCTTATTATGACATATTAAAATATAGGCACATATATGATTCATAGATTATATCAGTTCGGTAGGTAATATTTAGTTCAATTCTACAGTGATTTATTGATGTGACAAATATTTTTACATTTGTATTTGTAGCCTTGCTGCACAATTATGACACAAAATTGAAATGGTAAAATAACAAATTAAGAAAAAATGAAAACTGTAATTAACAATGAAATGTAAAATAGATTGCATTAAAGAATACATTGAATTGTTCTGGCCACCAGATGGCCTCAATACACCAGTTTTGAAGAGAGAATAGGTAAACACAAGTTAGTTTTTGCATCACTAAACAATAAAACCACACGTATTTTCATCTTTACAAATAAAACTCTTATATATGTCACAATATTTATGACATCAGTTCTGTTTCCTCCTTTTTTCCTCTCGTAGATCTGACATCATTGACAAGAAGAACAGCAGCAGCCGCAGCAGCCACGCCCATCAGAGCAGTGACGACCAATCGGAGCACAGCTTCAGCAGAATCACAACAATGGGTGTGTGCTTCTGAAAAAACAAAGATAAAACAGAATTGAGATTTTCAACAAGCTGATTTCAGTCTCTGTCAGGAACTCAGATATCGGCAAAAGATATCTGCAAAAACTCAAATCTGTTTAAAATGACATGAGTAAAATAAAGCTGCGAGCAGCGATACAGAAGAGCAAAAACTGACAATCTCTGGGTCAGGTGCTTCTCACTCATCTTGTTGCGCCTTTGGGAAGACGTGTTCACACAGATTCTGAAGTTCCATAGCTAAAATGATAATTAGAATTTTTGCAGAAATGCAACACATGTTATTATTTTGAATAAGTTCAGATTAGATCATTCTCAGAAAGACTTAACGTCTGGAACAGAAGAAACATTCTCAATTGACCCTTTGCAGGGAGTTTGATTGACAAGCGATCTAACCAATCAGAATGCCGAATCCACCATTTTGTCCGACAAAGCAGTCAGGAGTTAGAAGATTAACCTCGGTGGACTTAACTTGAAAAATTGTGTGTACTGACATCTTTCCGAGTTTGAAACAACATTCCTTCTGATGTTCATTCATGTTTATTTGATGCTATAAATGAACTAGTAGGAAGAAATGATCGGTTCACGAGCCGCTTGAGCTGAGGTGCTACAGCAATCTGTCACGACACATTAAAGAGCCACAAAAACTGTTTTTATTGTTTGAACTTCTTAAAAAACTACACAGTTTGAAAGCTGGGATTTTGTTTAATATCATAAGTAACCTGCTTTGTCTTGTCTGTCGACGTGTTGTCAGTGTCCTCTTTGCTCCGTGATGCATTAATCACTGTGTGTGGCGTGACAGCGCCACGGCTTGTCAGACAAAGCAACAGTAACTAAAGGGGGCGGGTCTTTACGAAGGGTCAATTAACCAATTAGCATGCTCAGCTAGCTAACACAAGACAACAAACTCAAGCAAGCCACATTCAGAGACGAATATCTCAGAATATCGAATATCTATCTTTTTTACCTTTACTTCAATATGGTGGACAGGTACATTTAAAGAAACTGACTGTACAATGAACTGAGGTTCAATGAACGCCTATATTGGACGTGCCGAAGATGTCAAAAAAAAAAGACATCTTAAAAACGTTCATTCTGGCTCCTCAGTGGACGTCTGTTCAACGTCTGACTTTTGTGACAAAGACATTGAAAGGACGTCTTCTGGACATAGCTTTGTTTAGTGGGTTAGAATACTGGTGGTGGCGCTATAGAGTTGGTTCTAGAGACACCAAAATTGGTCCAATTACTATTCATGACCATCTCTACAATTGTGCCAAATTTTCTCATCTTCTCATGTTCCATTGATAGGGCTGCCATAGACTCCCATTTGGGAGGAATAATAATAATACCAAGGAGAAGAAGAAGAAAATTAACAGATACGATAGAGGCTACAGCTCCTTCGGGGAAGAGAAGCTAGAGAAGCTACGGTGGCCAACACAGGACAAAGATGTCGTTGTCTGAGACCGCAGAGAGAAGCTAGACGAGCAAATGCGCTCTTTAGAGCAGTTTGTCCGTTTAGGGCTACTGTAGAAACATGGCTGCTCAAAATGGCGACTTAACATGTTAGGGGACCCGCAGTGTATGAGATAGAAATGACTAATTCTAAGGTTATAAAAACATAACGTTCATTTTGTAAGGTCTTTATACACAAATTATATTACATTTCTGTCAATAGATCCTCCTAAAATTTACACATTGCACCTTTAAATCAGCAAAAAAAAAAAAAAAAAGCCACTTCTGTCAGGACCACTATCGTCAAATATGATTGATAATGCATAGAGTTTGTATTGGGGTATGGTTCTGTTCTGGGCAAGAACTCCCTGCGCATTCATGCAGACTAGCATTGATAAGAACAGGGAGAGCAGCAATAAACCCCCTAGAGTAAACAGAACAAAACATATGCAGATATCATTAATGTCAATAATTTAACATACACATATTTTAAGAATTAGTCTGATTCAGGAGAATAATAAAGCTAATCCTGACTGAAGAGAGGAGGAGCTGGGGATGGAGGAGGGTAATTTGCTCCTGAGAATGCAATAGCTGCTGATAATACTGAGGAGCTTATATATAGATGCTGTGATAGGCGTCGTATTCCTATAGGTAGATGTGAGTCACCTGGGAGTCAGCTGATGCGAGCTTGACTGACGTGACCTGCCAGAACTGACGCTAACGCTGGATTATCACAACTGAGAGACCTGCACATGTCTGACAGAGGTCAGTGATGGTAACATGTTCACCTTTTGACAATCCTGATGATGATGATGATGATGATGATGATGATGATGAAAATGATGTTGAGTCTAGGCTGGTGACAGGAAGAGTTGTAGTTCGAATAGTTGTAGTTGGAGCAGCTGAAAAACATGAGAAAAAATGTTTAATGCAATGTCAGTAACAGTCATTCAATGCTGACAGTTGATCTTCTTGGAGACATTGTCTAAATGTTAAAGTGTATTTTGGGATTTCACAATGGGACACTGAGTGTGTGGAAAGACATTTATTCACTCACATAGCCTATAGTCTACTTATTACAGGTGACTTTGGGCTTGTCTTTTTAAGAGGTCAGTTATAAATTTTGAAAAGTTTTGTTATGGAGAATCAATTAGCAGTTTGAAACTTTGAATCTATTGAACCAATTGATTCAGTGTTTCCAAGCGCTGGAAGAATGTGAAGAATGGCTGTGTCCTCAATTCAAGCTTAATGGAGCTGTATGTATATAAGTTGTTTTTGACCGTCCTAAAGCCAGCAGTGGATGAAGAACACAAATCAAGTACTGGAGTTGCTGAACTGATAAAAAACATCACATTGTTAAATGCATAATATTTTAAAATGAACGCTATGCAGACATACTAACAGAGGTGGACATTCCAGGGGTCAGAAAGTAAAAGTCCTGCCATATTTTTATCTCATCCACTGAAGCATTAATGAGATAATTAAGTGATAAATTGAGTGATGATTGAGCATTATTGAAGACACCTGATGATAAAAAGCAGAATCACCAAAGGAGAAAATCACAATTTTTAAGTTACCATCATCGAGGTCAGGGTTTGTTTTAGTTGAGCTCTTGACCCTTGACTTTTTAGTATTAGATTTTGTTTGGGCAGTTTTAACTGCATTAAAACCAAACAGACAATCAGGTGTTGGTTATGTTTTTACATAAACATTATTTGATCTGAATCACTGAACTCATTTAGAGCCCAATCTCTGAGTTTGATTTACATTATTGATTACAGCAGCACTGTGATTCTACAGCACAAGATCAGCTTTATCAATACATTTTTTTTTTAAGAGTTCTGATTTTTTTTAAAAAAGCTCTCATTTAAACACAGACATCAAGAATCATCCTGTGAATCTCAACAGTGGTGGCCATCATAAAGCATGTTGCAAGTGCATTCTGGGAGCCACCAATCAAAATTCATCCATGGCTCCCATCATGCATTGCTGTATGAATAAATTATGAGCTAAATTGTCTTAGTAATTTCATTTATTCTCACTATTAAAATTTTGCTGTTTTTCTGTGACTTTTTAGTAGCTTGTTTTCTAATGTTCAGAGTTGATCTGTTGATCAGAATATGTTGCTTGTCACCGTTGTTGAGATTCACAGGCTGATACTTGATGTCTGTGTGTGCCTAAAATTTTTTTTTTTTGTGTGATAAGGACAACTTCTTTTAAAAAAAATAAATTCTGTATTGTATAAGCTGATCTTCTGCAGAATCACAGTGCTGCTGTAACCAATAATGTAAATCTAACTCAGAGATTGAGCTCTAAATGAATTCAGTGATTCAGATCAAATAATGATTTTGAGAAAACATAACCAACAACACCTGATCATTTTTTAACTTTGCTTGTCTGGTTAGTTTTAATGCAGTTAAAATTGCCCAAACAAAATCTAATACTAAAAAGGCAAGGGTCAAGAGCTCAACTAAAACAAACCCTGACCTCGATGATGGTAACTTTAAAATAGTGATTTTCTCCTTTGGTGATTCTGCTTGTTATCATCAGGTGTCTTCAATAATGCTCAATCATCACTCAATTAATCACTTATTTATCTCATTAATGCTTCAGTGGATGAGATAAAAATATGGCAGGACTTTTACTTTCTGACCCCTGGAATGTCCACCTCTGCATACTAATTTGATATCATTTGAAATGGCGGTGAAGAATGCAAGTGCAATAATCTGTTATTTTAATGTTGTGTTTGTTTTTTACTTAAAATCACCATTGAGATGTTCATATGGACAAACACCACAGCTTACACTTATTGAGCAGATTTAGACTTAAAGTCGTGACCTAAATATGATTTTCATTTACAATAATCTATCCTAAAATTCATCATTTGTTTTTGAGAATTCAACTTCATGAAATGCTTTACAGACGTGGGTTCAGGTTCAGGTTCTGGAAGTGACTTTTCATACATGTTTAAATATTTGGATAACACAGCTCTTTTATGTCCAGCCATCTAATATTGCGCAGGACAATATTAGCACTATAGTCCAGACAATGTGGGAGAGATACATTTACTACCATATGCAAATATTGATTTTCTTAAAAAAAAAGTTCATTCCATCATTAATATTTATGCCAGATATATTTACCTTTTTATTTGCAGCATTTAGTTGCCGCATACAGTTATGAAACAAAATAGAAAAGCAACATCGCATAAATCAGTTTAAAAAATGAATGCATAATTAACAAAGAAATGTAAAATGGAATAATAAAATTATACATTAAAGGGATAGTTCACCCAAAAATGAAAATTCTGTCATCATTTACTCAATCTCAATTTGTTCAAAATCTGTATAATTTTCTTTGTTCTGTTGAACACAAAGGAAGATATTTTGAAGAATGTGTTAAAGTGAACAGTTCTGGGGCACCATTGACTTCCATAGTATTTTTTTTTTTACTATATGGAAGTGATGCCCCAAAGCAGCCTGGTTACAAACTGCCTTCAAAATATCTTCCTTTGTGTTCAACAGAACAAAGAAAATTATACAGATTTTGAACAACTTGAGGGTGAGTAAATGACAGAATTTTCATTCTTCCCTTTAAAGAATATTTATGGTTTTCGCCACCAGATGGCCCCAAATACACCAGATTAATCTAATGCACCTTTTCTGATCCAGTTCAGAGGAGAGCATTGGTAAGCAAAGATTTGTTTCAACATCACTATTTTTATATTACATTTATGCATTCAGCAGATGCTTCTGTCCAAAGTTACATTCATCAAAGAGCCAATAATTGTTGTAATACACAATCCCAGTGTATTAGACAACTACTGTAGATAAGAGGAGAGAAGACTGGACAAAGCTGTGTCCTGTGCTCTTTTTGACCTTTCTCCAGGAGCTCCTCACTGCAGAACACTGGAGATCCAGGGGGTGGAGTCGGGTAGATTTAGGGATATGTAAAGTGGGAGGAGTTTGATTTTGTGTCCTGCAGTGAGGACCATCTCTCTTTTTCAGAGTTTTATTTCAGGGTGTTTGATCTCATGTTCTGTCTTAGCAGGAAAACCAGTCTTACATTAACATACTCATATTTTCATTGTTTAATCGAATCTAAAGTGTAATTAAAAGCAAATATATTTTGCAAACATCTCCTCACTTTTGGTCACCAGAGGTGGAGATTCCAGGGGTCAGAAAGTAAAAGTCCTGCCATATTTTTATTCCACCCACTGAAGCATTAATGAGATAAATAAGTGATTAATTGAGTGATGATTGAGCATTATTGAAGACACCTGATGATAACAAGCAGAATCACCAAAGGAGAAAATCACAATTTTTAAGTTACCATCATCGAGGTCAGGGTTTGTTTTAGTTGAGCTCTTGACCCTTGACTTTTTAGTATTAGATTTTGTTTGGGCAGTTTTAACTGCATTAAAACCCAACCAAACAAGCAAAGTTAAAAGATGATCAGGTGTTGGTTATGTTTTCACAAAATCATTATTTGATCTGAGTCACTGAACTCATTTAGAGCCCAATCTCTGAGTTAGATTTACATTATTGATTACAGCAGCACTGTGATTCTGCAGAAAATCAGCTTATACAACACAGAATTTTTTTCTTTTTAAAAAAAGTTGTCCTTATCACAAAAAAAAAAAAAAAAATTCTTTTAGGCACACACAAACATCAAGTATCAGCCTGTGAATCTCAACAACGGTGACAAGCAACATATTCTGATCAACAGATCAACTCTGAACATTAGAAAACAAGCTACTAAAAAGTCACAGAAAAACAGCAAAATTTTAATAGTGAGAATAAATGAAATTACTAAGACAATTAAGCTCATAATTTATTCATGCAGCAATGCATGATGGGAGCCATGGATGAATTTTGATTGGTGGCTCCCAGAATGCACTGCAACATGCTTTATGATGGCCACCACTGTTGAGATTCACAGGATGATTCTTGATGTCTGTGTGTTTAAATGAGCTCTGTTTTTTTTTTTTAAATCAGAACTCTTAAAAAAAAAAAAAAGTATTGTAAAAGCTGATCTTGTGCTGTAGAATCACAGTGCTGCTGTAATCAATAATGTAAATCTAACTCAGAGATTGGGCTCTAAATGAGTTCAGTGATTCAGATCAAATAATGTTTATGTAAAAACATAATGCAGTTAAAACTGCCCAAACAAAATCTAACATTAAAAAGTCAAGGATCAAGAGCTCAACTAAAACAAACCCTGACCTCGATGATGGTAACTTAAAAATTGTGATTTTCTCCTTTGGTGATTCTGCTTGTTATCATCAGGTGTCTTCAATAATGCTCAATCATCACTCAATTAATCACTTATTTATCTCATTAATGCTTCAGTGGGTGGAATAAAAATATGGCAGGACTTTTACTTTCTGACCCCTGGAATCTCCACCTCTGTTGGTCACTATACTGTATCAGTCACTGACTCAAAGATTCATCCTAATCTGGACAGCAGCCTTAAAAAAACTGTAATTTTACTATTTTGCAAAAAGCATCTCTTTCCATTAAGGACAATGCAAAAGTAGTAAAGTCTGTGGAGGCTTTTAATAGTGTATGATAAACGTGTTTTTCACTGTTTGCTGAAAGGCGTGTTAATGCTGAGCATCAGTCACATGACACGAGGGCGGTTGAGGTCTGATCTTGCCTCACTGCTAGTGTTTGCAACAAAGACTGTTACTGGAAAAGAGTCACTGTTTAAAAAACGTTACACTAAAAGAAAATATTAATACTTTTAGTTTGAAACTCCCCAAAATGGATGAAACGTGCTGATCTGAAGGTCACAGTATTAATATGCAAATCATGGATATATAAAGAGATTCATATGCAGCTGAGAATCAATATTATTTTTCACATACACATAATATGATATACAGTATATTAATATTTTTTCTTGTCAAGCATTCACTACTTCTGTACTTTATTTCATAGTAAAGCTGTTTCTCGTAAAGAGGAAGTTAAACTATGGACATCCTTTCACCCACACACTATTCACACTATTCGTGGCTCAAAACATGCAAACACAAACTCACATTAACCACAAACGTCCAGTGATGAAACACATTTTCATGCACATGTTCTCTACCCAACAAATGAAACTATACATTCACATTATATATCTGAAGATGAAGCCTTCTGTAGATTGAGCCTATAGAAACAATACAGTAAAAATACAGTAAAAACATCACAAAATTAAACATTCTTGCTAACAAGGACAGTAAATGTCTAGCATCAGTCACATGTGTGTCTCTTGAGGTCAGGGCAGTGAGGTTTACACACTCAGATCTTATAGCTTGTCTCCGTTACACTTGCCCAACTTCACATGACATGAAACCTGCAGCTAAATGAATACATTCTGTCTAGTGAGTTTGTAGTGAGATTAGCACATTATTGATCTGATTGACTGTGAGGTCATACAGGTTTTCTGGGATTGTATTGACTAGATCCTGAGCTCAATAAGGGGAACAGACACACAAGAACAGCCACTGAGTCTCAAGAGCTTCTGGAAGATGTTTGTCTTCAGCTTCTTCATTAAATCTCAGCAGATCAGGTGAAGATGGGAACTAAATATTCCTTTCACACTCATTTAAAGTTTAAAGACATGTGCTGCACCATCTTTTCTCACAACTAACTTCACTTTTCCTTCGTTACAAATCAAAGAGCGACTTTAAATCTTAGATTTCAAACCCTGGAGCTCTTCATCTGACTGGTCGTGTCAAATGAGTTATATTCCTCTCACAGCAAGAACTGTCAGATCTGTCTCAGTTCATGAAGATGAGATTCACTGCAGCAGTTCAAGCAGCTGATGGACACAAGATACTGACTGATAGTTTTGATATCGACTCCCGCTCTGTTCAGAGACTCATTATTCATTTCTGCTCATCTCATGTCTGTCAGATTAGTTCACTGTTTATGATAATACAGATATTTACACATCCCTTACGAAAAACTAGTATACTTCAAGTTAATTTGATCAAGTATACTAAAGTAATGTTCAAGTATACTTTATGTAGTAAGTATAATATCAATGTACTAGTAGTAAACTTGTAAGTGTACTATTTTAATACCGCTTGGGACTAAATTGGCCCAATTGAAGTATACATTTAAGTGTACTATAAGTGTAACAGTAGTAAACTTTAACTAGTTCACATTTGTACTGCATCTGTACTAAAAGTGAACTTATACTAGTATACTAGTAGTTTACTATTTTAATACTAGTAGTAGCTACATTTTTAGTATACGAAAGTACACTTTGAAATATACTCTCAGTAAACTGCTAGTTTAGTGCAAGTATACTTTTAAGTTTTCTGTAAGTGAACATGACATCACACTTATAGTTTACTTTTTATATATTATTTTTGTATTTTAAGCATACTTCTATGTTCCTACACAGCAAAAACTGCAGTGTTAAATTAACTCCATACCATAGACCATACTCAAGAGTGTTAAAGTTAATGAGATAATTAAGTGATTAATTGAGTGATGATTGAGCATTATTGAAGACACCTGATGATAACAAGCAGAATCACCAAAGGAGAAAATCACATTTTTTAAGCCACCATCGTGGAGATGAGGGTTTGCTTTAGTTGGGCTCTTGACCCTTGACATTTTAAAATAAAATTTTGTTTGGGCTGTTTTAACTGAGTTATAACATCCAGACAAACAAGTGGAAAAAATGGTCAGGTGGTGTTGGTTATGTTTTCACATAATCATTATTTGATCTGAATCACTGAACTCATTCAGAGTCCAATCTCTGAGTTAGATTTACATTATTGATTACAGCAGAACTGTGATTCTACAGCACAAGATCAGCTTTATCAATATAATCTGAAGGATTTCACAAACAGTTGTTCTGAGCAAAAAAAATCTTTCTCTTAGGCACACACAGACATCAAGAATCAGCCTGTGAATCTCAACAATGGTGAGAATAATAAAGCATGTTGCAGTGCATTCTGGGTGCCACCAATCAAAATTCATCCATGGCTCCCATCATGCATTGCTGCATGAATAAATTATGAGCTGAATTGTCTCAGTAATTTTCTTTCTTCTCATATTGTATTTTGTTCCGTTTATGTGACTTTTTAGTAGCTTGTTTTCTAATGTTCAGAGTTGATCTGTTGATCAGAATATGTTGCTTGTCACCGTCCTTGAGATTCACAGGCTGATTCTTGATGTCTGTGTGTGCCTAAGAGAAAGATTTTTTTTGCTCAGAACAACTGTTTGTGAAATCCTTCAGATTATATTGATAAAGCTGATCTTGTGCTGTAGAATCACAGTTCTGCTGTAATCAATAATGTAAATCTAACTCAGAGATTGGACTCTGAATGAGTTCAGTGATTCAGATCAAATAATGATTATGTGAAAACATAACCAACACCACCTGACCATTTTTTCCACTTGTTTGTCTGGATGTTATAACTCAGTTAAAACAGCCCAAACAAAATTTTATTTTAAAATGTCAAGGGTCAAGAGCCCAACTAAAGCAAACCCTCATCTCCACGATGGTGGCTTAAAAATTGTGATTTTCTCCTTTGGTGATTCTGCTTGTTATCATCAGGTGTCTTCAATAATGGTCAATCATCACTCAATTAATCACTTAATTAACTCATTAACTTTAACACCGCTTCAGTGTTCATTTAACACTCGTATTTTAACACTTTAACACTCTTGAGTATGGTCTCACATGTACTCCCTGGAGAGTTAATTTAACACTGCAGTTTTTGCTGTGTAGGAACATAGAAGTATGCTTAAAGTGCAAAAATAATATATAAAAAGTAAACTATAAGTGTGATGTCATGTTCACTTAAAGAAAACTTAAAAGTATACTTGCACTAAACTAGCAGTTTACTGAGAGTATATTTCAAAGTGTACTTTCATATACTAAAAATGTAGCTACTACTAGTATTAAAATAGTAAACTACTAGTATACTAGTATAAGTTCACTTTTAGTACAGATGCAGTACAAATGTGAACTAGTTAAAGTTTACTACTGTTACACTTATAGTACACTTAAACGTATACTTCAATTGGGCCAATTTAGTCCCAAGCGGTATTAAAATAGTACACTTACAAGTTTACTACTAGTACATTGATATTATACTTGAACATTACTTTAGTATACTTGATCAAATGAACTTGACGTATACTAGTTTTTCGTAAGGGATGGTAAGAAATTTGCTGGAAATAAAAGCAGTTGAATGTGAGAAGAGCTTGATTCTTTGATTAATGCTGCATTCACGTCACCTTGTATTAACCGGAATCTTGAGATAACAACACGTGACGTTATATTCGGAGCTGTTCACGACCTTTTGGTCCTTGGACTGGGATTTTTGCATTTCCATGGCACCACTATCAACGCTTAAATGAATCTACAGTGGTCAGGTGGTACAGCGGCCCACGTACATGTGGGAGCTTTCAGAAAACTCCCAGCTTACAAGCTGTAATTACGATCTCTACGAGGACGTGAACGCTTTTTACAAGCTAGAAATCCGTAACTACAGGAATTACGAGGCCGCGTGAACGCACCTATATTCCAGAGCAGAGGTGGGTAATCCAGGGGTCAAAGAGTAAAAGTCCTGCCATATTTTTATTCCACCCACTGAAGCATTAATGAGATAAATAAGTGATTAATTGAGTGATGATTGAGCATTATTGAAGACACCTGATGATAACAAGCAGAATCACCAAAGGAGAAAATCACAATTTTTAAGTTACCATCATCGAGGTCAGGGTTTGTTTTAATTGAGCTCTTGACCCTTGACTTTTTAATATTAGGTTTTGCTTGGGCAGTTTTAACTGAACTCATTTAGAGCTCAATCTCTGAGTTGGATTTACATTATTGATTACAGCAGCACTGTGATTCTGCAGCACAAGATCAGCTTTATCAATACAGATTTACTTTTAGAGTTTTGATTTTTTAGTAAAAAAGCGCTCATTAAAACACACAGACACCAAGAATCATCCTGTGAATCTCAACAGTGGTGGCCATCATAAAGCATGTTGCAGTGCATTCTGGGAGCCACCAATCAAAATTCATCCATGGCTCCCATCATGCATTGCTGTATGAATAAATTATGAGCTGAATTGTCTTAGTAATTTCATTTATTCTCACTATTAAAATGTTGCTGTTTTTCTGTGACTTTTTAGTAGCTTGTTTTCTAATGTTCAGAGTTGATCTGTTGATCAGAATATGTTGCTTGTCACCGTCGTTGAGATTCACAGGCTGATTCTTGATGTCTGTGTGTGCCTAAAAGAAAACCTGTATTGATAAAGCTGATCTTGTGCTGTAGAATCACAGTGCTGCTGTAATCAATAATGTAAATCTAACTCAGAGATTGGGCTCTAAATGAGCTCAGTGATTCAGATCAAATAATGATTATGCGAAAACATAACCAACACCTGATCATCTTTTAACTTTGCTTGTTTGGTTGGTTTTAATGAAGTTAAAACTGCCCAAACAAAATCTAATACTAAAAAGTCAAGGGTCAAGAGCTCAACTAAAACAAACCCTGACCTCGATGATGGTAACTTAAAAATTGTGATTTTCTCCTTTGGTGATTCTGCTTGTTATCATCAGGTGTCTTCAATAATGCTCAATCATCACTCAATTTATCACTTAATTATCTCATTAATGCTTCAGTGGGTGGAATAAAAATATGGCAGGACTTTTACTCTTTGACCCCTGGATTACCCACCTCTGTTCCAGAGTGACCAGAAGCATTTCCAATGGAGGAGATGATTCAGTGTGTAAAAACTCTTGTGTGGAGATGGTTTAGGCACTTCAGCATGTTTGAATGACATTCATTTAGAGTGAGCTTTATGAGTTTGAGATAAAAATTATAACAGAATGAAAAAGTAGTGTGAATTTTCAGAGGAATTACACCAGAAATAAGAGGCCTGTTTCATTGTCAGGCATTTGACATGATAAAGGTTGAAAAAATTAATTTTTTAAAAACTATTTTTTTTTTTCAATTTGGCAGAATAAAGAAGAATTGTCAATAAATATGCAAAATCTGTAGTGTAATATAATAGAGTGATCTGTAGTTGTGTACTCACCATAGACAGTAACAGTGAATCTGTGTCTATACGATGAGCTCCTGCTGATGCTGATCTCAGCTTCATATTCTCCAGCATGTTCAGTTCTGATGTTTGTGATGGTCAGAGATCCAGTTTTAATGTCCAGCTTCAGTCTGTCTCTGAATCTCTCAGTAAGATTAACAGGGATGTCGATGGTCAATGCAAAGATTTTAGCTATTAGAATCCTGTTAGTTACGAATTTCCACTTTATCCGATCACCTTTCTGTATTTCAGTAACATTAGTCTGTAGAGTGACTGAATCTCCCTCCATCACTGACACTGACTTCAGTTCATCAGCAAACACTCCTGAAGAACACAAACAGTCTCTCAGTCACACATATTAAAGTTAAGTTTAATGAAGCTTTAACTGAAGTTTGCCGTCGTTTTGAAATGATTACAAACTTTGGAAAAGTAGAAAGACAGAAACTGCAAAACATAGAAATGTATGAAAATAGAGTTATGACAGTAAATAGATCAGTGTCAGTTTCCTTTTCCTTTTTTATTTATTGACGGTGGAACTGAAGTTCATTAGAGCTAAAATAACATTTTACTGCTTTCAGGGGGCCCCCGGCCCTGCTATAGGAACTTTAAAGGGAAATGGGTGCATGGGAGCCTACTTTTAGAAGGCCCTCTTAGGCCCTCCTATTATGGTCCTGGCTTCTGGCTACCAGGGGCCCATAGGGAGGATGGGGGCTTTGGGGGCTTTTAGAGGGCCCTCTGATTATGAGGGCTCTACTAGGAGGCCCTAGGCTAGGGAGGAGGGTGTAGTGTACCTTTAGAGGGCCATCTGATTACAAGGGCCCCTACCATGGGGCCCCTGGCTTCTGGGGGAGGGGAGGGGAGGGGAGGGAGGGGAGGGGGGCGTGTTAACAGCCTTACAGAAGGCCCTCTGACTAGGGAGCGGTAGCATGGTGGGATGGAGGCGGTTAACCTGCCCGCTGAGTGGCCCCAGACCAGTGTAGCAGTGTAAGAGTTTGACCAGTGTAATCACTCCCAGGGCTGTAGTGGAGGCTAAACGCAAGTAAACACGGTTTACCCACCTCTGAAATTTCAGAATTAGAGTTTACCCACTTCTCAATTGATCTAAATGCACATCATAGTATAGTTTATGCACAAAATGTGATCACAGAATTCTTATTTTACCACTACACCCCTGATCACTCCATTCTGTACGGGGATATGGTACACAGGTGGATTCTGGTATGGTTCAGCTGGACACAGTACACATGTAGTGTGATCACTAACCGTGCCCCAACATGGCTCTCACTGTACGTTGACACCAGGAGAGACCAAAGCGAACACGTCGCCAAGGTCGTTGAAGAAGCTTCGTTGTTGAATTTGCTTTATTCACTTTGTTTGCTCATTGGAATGTTTGATTTAGCCTGTTACCGTGGGGCGTTGGTAAATCTATATATTAGAATTGGTTTTCACCGAACCGCGTCATAACTCATTACATAAGGTTAACTGACTATTAACTTCTCTTTTTCCCTCTGGCCCGCCCAATTCGCTTCGCTGCCAGTGAATTTGCTTTGTTCGGCCAATTCGCCGAGAAATAATGACTTTCGTCGCTCTGGTCTCTTCTGATGTGAATGTACGTGACATCAATAATGACACTACAAATAATAAATATTTGAATTAATTTGAGAAAGTTGGTGTTAATAACAGTTTTTTTCACATTGGACTCCTTGCAATGCGTAAATCATGGGGAGAGACCTATCTTTTCCCATGGTAATAACCAGGCTGCTGAATAGAAATGGGATGATCAGGGGCGGAGCCAGACATTGTAAACATTCGGGGCTTAGACCTAATCTATATTTGTCCAAAGACAATTTAATTTTCTATTAACAGCTTTACTGACATGAAAGGAGCTTTTGTTGACGTATTCTTGTTCAGAAAATGTACATTATTTGACACTGTAATTTGTAAAACTTTGTTGGATGTACCAGCTCTAGGGGGGTCCGGGGGCATACCCCCCCGGAAGAAAATTTTGAAAATTTTAAGGTTAAATGCATCAATCTGGTGCTCTCTGGAAACTCAAAATTAAGAGCTTCAACCCATGTACAGTGTGCAAATTGAACAAAGAAACAGCATTGACTTGTACCTGGACATTAAAAAGGGTTCAAACATCTTTTTTACAATACTTTTGTACGATTTCTTTTTAAAAGATAAATCCTTGAGCTTTTATTTTGATCACCAGATCACCAGCTGATCGCGTGCGCAGATGTGCGCACTTCTCTTTAAAACACGCAGCACAGACAGAGTGTATATATAATTAATCGCTGTCTTTTGCTGTTTTATATAGGCACAAAGCCATATCACGGTTTCGATTTTAGCTCGTTGTAAAACGTAGTATGTTTTAAATGTTCAGTTCATTATGAAACGGTGGCGGCAGTACAGGGTCATTAATGGGAAACACTGAATGAATGTATAGCTGATAAATGTGCTAAAGTTGTCATTGTTATATAACAAAAACCCTTCCACTGGACCGAGAGAGAGTCTCGAGGCCTGCCGCTGCTCTGAGTGAGTGACAGGAGGCGTGGCTCTGTACAACTGCGGTGTGCGTAAACGCGCTGTCGGAGAGAAGAGAGAGAAAGCGCTGCCGGTGTATGGTCGGATACTGTATCAACTTAAGCCACCTTCTTTTCACTTTTTCCGAGGTAAAAAGCGGCAAAAGATAGTTTTGTCAACATCATTCTGCTTTTACAACACGGCACGCGTACGCCGCACTAGTTTGGACCCACAAGTGGCATGATGACGTAACAACTAGCTATCCCAGACAATGCTGGCGTTTTTTTTTTTTTTTTTTTTTTTTTTTTAAGGGGGGGGGGGCTCGCGAACGTTTTGCCCAGGGGCCCACACAACCCATAATCCGTCCCTGAGCTGCTTTGTTTGGTATTCTAGTGTAACAGGACAATCAGAGAAATACAAATAATTGATGAATAATGATTAAACAAATGCACTAAATCTGTAAGTGTTGTGAAATCTCAAACCAGGATCTGAATACACTTTATATCAAGATCACATTCTTCTGACTGATTTAAATAGTGTGCTATAGATCTGTACTAACATACCATAAATAAATAAATAAAATAAATAAATAAATACATTTTGCAACTAACCAGAAGACAAAAGCACAGCCAGAATTTTTTTTTTTTTTTTTTTTTTTTTTTTTAAATATTCCTCCAACAGCTCTGGGGTTTGAAATATGTTTTTATAAAGATTATCAGAGAGTGTTGTGGACTGTAGTGAAGTTATGTAGGAAAAATTATATTTCTGTCTCTGTGTTTCTGTGAGTGAACATGTGAGTAGATTGTTGAGGCTGTAGTTCAGTTTCTCAGTAGTGATACAGTTTTTTCTCTGGGCTGAGCCTTTGTGTTTATCATGTGGTGTTGATATCAGACAGCAAACACAAAACTGTTACAATGAGATAACTAAACTGTATATGTTTTTTATTATTTCTCTCTGAATATACAAATGTTCTGTTGCTCTTCTAAATGACTAAGCAAACTGCCATGATTTTACTTTTGATGTGGTATAAAATTAGACATGCTCTGTCCCAGATTGCTCATAATGTGGATGTGTGATCTGCTATGCTTCAGTCACACGTTCATACTTAATATGAATTTTTTTGGTCACAATGAAAGTGTGTGATTTGTGTGTGTTTGTAGCATAATTAAACCATAATATGAATCTGTTTTTGGTGCAGAGGAAGAGATTTTTTAATTTCTTGCTTTAGTTGCTCTTGCCCTCTTAACTTTAATGTGTTTCTAGCTGCTGTAACTGTGTTTCTGAAGCACATTTGTTATAGCAAAAGTTGTGAGAAGAAAAGCTGATTAAAGGTGCCCTAGAACCAGTTTTTACAAGATGTAATATAAGTCTAAGGTGTCCCCTGAATGTGTCTGTGAAGTTTCAGCTCAAAATACCCCATAGATTTTTTTAAATTAATTTTTTTAACTGCCTATTTTGGGGCATTATTAACTAAGCACCGATTCAGGCTGCAGCCCCTTTAAACAAATGAGATTTATATAAGAAGGAGGAAACAATGGAGTTTGAGACTCACTGTATGTCATTTCCATGTACTGAACTCTTGTTATTTAACTATGCCAATAAACACCTTTAAATGGTGATGATTATTGATGTTTCACTGATCTCTGAGGACATATATATATATATATATATATATATATATATATATATATAATCATAACCAGCGACCAGAAGCTGACTTCAGTTCATTTAGGCACATATGAACACTGAAATCACGCTCAGATCCTCACTAAAACCATCACTCTGAGATCATCTAGTCTTGGCCTGTGATCTCCGTCCTCTTAAACAAACTCTGGAGCGATTCGCTTGTGTTGAGAAAACAATCCAAAATAACAGACCAATGAATCAGGCAATGAATGATGGGTAATTACACACACAGTGTTTGTTTCGCTAATGCTTCTCAAAATGAATGGGTTCATCTGGAGCAAAGATAAAGAGAAATGACTAACTGAAATTTGGTCAAAGATATTTCAGAACAACTGTTCAAAACACACAAGAATACCAACGAACCCTTGAAGTAATAACAGCAAAGAAAGCCACAATAAACCCATGATCTGTTGTCTGTCCATCCTGACGGATGACCGATATGAGCCCAATCCTGGAACACACACAGCAGCACGCTGACCAATGAGAGGACAGTTCATTCACATGTGACTTGAATGAACAAATTTGGGTCCATAATGTGAAAGTGAACTGAACCAAGAAGAAACTGCAACATTGTAAAATTGTAACATTGTAATTTTAATCCCTGTTTCAGAACAAATGATCCACAGGAGTGAAAATGCCTTCAGTCATTGTCAGAATAAAAACTTTTATGTGGAGATGGTTCATCTTATTTTTGCACCTGGCTTTATGTGTTTTGAGAAATAATGTTAAATATAATTTTACATTATTATGAATAACTATGACAATAAATGACTTACCAACCAGACAGCAACAGCAAAAAATAAATGTGTGAAACATTTTCTTCATCAACTCAGTGGTCTGAAATAGTTTCAGTGTGAAATCCTGTGAGTGTCTGCAGTAAAGATGTGTGGAGAACAAGCTGCTGACAGTGTTCACTATTTACTAACTTCCTCCAGACTGAATTAGACCACGCCCCCGTCTCCAACCACACCCTCTCTCCAAAACCCCGCCCCCAATGTTGTGTTTGTGTGTTTGTGCATCATAAGTGTAAAAGTTTATGAAAAAAATGTGATGTCAGATCTTTTAAAGATGATTTTAGCAGTTGCTTTATTATGAAAAGATCTACAAAGAGCTGAATTTGAAATAATTTGTCTCACTTATGCTTAAATAATACTCAAATAAAATCTTCATATTTATTCCTTTAAATAGGGCACTATTTGATGGAACAGACATTTGTAATGTCCAAAACTATAGTGGATGTTATCGAGTGCACTCCCATAACACACCACAACAGAGTGTACAATAATGTTGCCCTCATCTGCTAATGGAAATTTTGTACTTCCCACTTCTGAAGTCGAGATTAAGAGCTCATCTCAGACTTGATAGGGCGCAATTTTTTCCTAGGAACCTTCAACAGTCTGGAGGCCATTGAAGTCCACTATATGGAGAATAATCCTGGAATGTTTTCATCAAAAACCTTCATTTATTTTCGACTGAAGAAAGAAAGACATGAACATCTTGGATGACATGGGGTGAGTAAATTATCAGGAAAAGTTTATTTGAAAGTGAACTAATCCTTTAAGTACTCACTTACTCCAAACACATAAGAACATCGCTCATCTTTGGAGCACAAATTAAGATATTTTTGATGATATCCAAGGGTTTCTGAACCACACATGGGTGCAAGAAACTAAAGACATCATTAAAATAATCAATGTGACTGCCGGCCAATAAGGAGTTAGTGTTCGGACGTAGAACATAGAAGCCTTCACAGTGTAAACTATTTTAATTATGTCCAAGTACCAAACTTAGGATTTTTTTCTCTTTTTGTCATGGATGGAGATTACCAGTTAGGTTTAAGCTGCTGTAGACAAGTCATTATCAGTACAGTACAGTATATTGTGTTCACTATGTAGTGATCTGTCATGTATTTGTGTTTCTTTTAGGAGAGCATGTACACACACCAAGTCCCAGCACTGCAAACCCTGTGTCAGAGAGCAAGGACCCTCCTAAAGTGCCCAGGGTCTGTGGACTACAATCTCATTTCTATTTATAGTACTATTAAACACTTATAGATTTTATGTTCATGCATTTAATTCTACCTGGAGAAAGCAATTTTATATTCAGCTACTAATAATAAATATAGTCAAATAAAAAAGGCAAAAATAATAATACAGTTTGTCTGTGGTAGTGTGTAGAATATGAATATTAAATCTGCTAAGTGCCAATATGGAATATGACAGATTTTATACCATAATCTGATATTCATGCTAAATACTGATTGCATTGCAGAAGAGATGTTAATAACTCTTGTTTCCCTGGACAGAAATTTAATCCGCCTGTCCAGGAAAGATGTGTTTCCTGCCAAAAGACTGTTTACCCGATGGAAAAACGTATTGCCAATCAGCAGATTTACCATAAGACCTGCTTCCGCTGTGCCTTCTGTAGTACCAAACTTAGGCATTTTTTGGCATTCATTCATTCCATTCATTCCATTATTTTTTATTTATTTATTTGTTTATGACTGAAATCTAAAGTGGATTTTGATTAAATAATGGGCAGACGTGCATTATTTGTAGTGTGTAATAAAAAACTGAACACTACACATTTCTCATGTAAGCATTTTTCATCATTTATTGTTATAAAAAATACCCCCAGTTGCATGAAAAACAACATCCAAAACATATATTGTTGTAATCATATATTTATTCGGCTTCATGTTTCATCTGTAGAAACATTCCTCTCAGTTGTATATGAACACAACGTCGTAGTTCGGAAGGATTACGATCACGTAATATGATTGACAGCTCTAGAGCACATGAGCTCTCTGCAACTTGTTTTCATGACAAAATATTTAAACATTGTTACAACAGAGACACGCAGGCAGAGGTAAAAGTAATCCAGGTAAGTTTATTCACATAAAGCAGAGCACGGGGTGATGGTAAGCAAATAAATGGTTCTTGAATGATGAAGGGAATGTAATACTGTCCTGATTTTGTCTTGCAGATGCAGATGGAGAGATGCAATGGAAGGAGATGGCTGAGACACTCACACACACAGGCAGGTAGGCACACGAGGAGAACAGGAGACAAAGGAGATGGAGGAGACGACTGGAGCAGGTAAGTATGGCGTTTGGAGTCCTTAAGGTAAGCATACATGGGATGTAGTGCAAACGAGACTGGACAGTGAGTGTGTGTGAGTGTGGTGGTTTTGTACTGGTGGTGATTGCAGTGCTGATGAGTCACAGGTGGCGGTGATCAGTATGCTGGTGATTGAGTGCGTGGGTAAGGGAGTGAGGTGGAACCTGACGTGTCTGTGACAAACATAGGCTATATTAAATAATTAAAGGGTTAGTTCACCCAAAAATTTATACCTGTATGATATAATGCTGTGTAGCCACGCTGGCCCAGCGGTTTGGAAAATGGATGGCTGGATGATTTAGCTGCAGGCGCCATCTTCTGGTCAGAAGCAGGAATTCATTAGGTGCTGTTACAGTGCATTATGGGTATTTTCTAGCTGTTGACTGCATAGACAAATAAAATACATTATTATATTATTATTTTTATAATTTCTATGGTTGAGCATACATTGGTTGTACACTTGTTATTGTGATGCACTATGGGACTGAATGAGTGCACTCGATAACATGTGCTATGGTTTCGGACACCACTAAAGATGGCTGTCTCCTCAAATAGTGCCCTATTTAGGGTTATGGGTAGCGATTTCGTACACAGCCTTCCATTTATACACATATGAAAGCTGGCTAACGGAAAGGCAAGCTCATGAGAAGAGGTTTCGCACTTCGACGTGTTCCAAAGTTTAAGTTTGATGAACTCTGACCTGCGAATTTGTATCACTGGCTGAATTAAAAGATTGCACATTTTGGCAGTAAAGTGGAAGAGATTGTATATTTTAATTGTATCCACAATTAGCATGACCTTTTTATCCATGATACTGTAATTATACAATTTTTGCATAACTTTTAATTGACATCCATGCAAAATGAAAGTTTTCTAGAGGCTCTCAAAACATATTTTTCTTGCTGGAAGAAGTTATATAATAAATTAAGCATAATATAATACAATTGTAATGTGTAATATGTAATTTAGAGGGATCAGTCACATGACATTTTGACTCGGGTGGTTGACGGCTGTCATGCATGTTTCTGAACTAGAGTTGATACTCCTAATGAACTTCTGCTAATTCATGCTAGTGCTGAAAATAACTACTGAAACTAACACAGTTTATCTACAGGATCACTGCATATGTATGTGTATTAATATTCAAGTACACATGTTATTATATATTATAATATATATTACATATTTTACAGTAATTTTTTTAGCCACTTTATTTCACAAAAAAAAGGAAGTTAAGTTGTGGAAGTTCTTTCAACCATTTGCTATTCACACACACACACACACACACACACACACACACACACGTTAGCCACAAAAGTCCAGGAATAGACACATTCTCATGCAGAAGCTGTTTGTCCATCCAACAAATGAAACCACATTTCTTTTCCAGATCTAAAGAAATCAAGCCACAGCAGGTTTCTGTTTGACTCATGAACTGAACTGCTCAAGTGATGATGCTCAATTTAAAAGATAATGATTCCTATTAAAGTGACAAAATTGATTCAGTCCAGATTATTGAGTGATTTTTGTTTACTTTTGTTGTTTGATTAACATGAAAGGGATATGGAAGCCCATTTCTGCCACATTAAAAATAAAAAATGCTTTAGTAAATCATAATTGTGACATGCTAAGTTGTAATTATGAGATGAAAAGTCAAAATTATGACATAAATATGACAATTAAGTCATAATGTTATAATTTTCAGATGAAAAATTGAAACAATGACAAAAAGTCCAAATTATGACATACTAAGTCGACATAAATCAAAATTAAGAAATTATTTCGACTTAATTTTGAATTTTTACATCATTTTTTTTCTTTTTAAATCATGATTTTTGACTTTTTAATTAACAAGTTAGTCAATTTAAGTCCTAATTTTGACTTATGTCAGTGTCATAATTTTCTCTTTTTTGTCATGATAATCATTTGCTAAAACATAAAAATGTTTGTTTTTTACTCAAAAATAACCAACTGTGTTATGTTAATACTCACCATGACAGGCATGTTGACATATTTTGTCTCCATCTCATTGCACAAGTGGAATAAACCTCAAAAGAGAAGTAAATTTGATACTTGCACATAAACTCTATAGCCTACTTTCTACACTGTAAAAAAAGAAAAGTTGAGAAAACTTAAAAGTTTAAAGAGATAGTTCACCCAAAAATGAAAATTTGATGTTTATCTGCTTACCCCCAGGGCATCCAAGATGTAGGTGACTTTGTTTCTTCAGTAGAACACAAATGATGATTTTTAACTCCAACCATTGCAGTCTGTCAGTCATATAATGCATGTCAATGGAAACACAATCTATAAGAGTCAAAAAAAATGGATTGGGTTAAAAATGGGTTGGAGTTAAAAATCATAATTTGTGTTCTAGAAACAAAGTCACCTACATCTTGGATGCCCTGGGGGTAAGCAGATAAACATCAAATTTTCATTTTTGGGTGAACTATCCCTTTAAACTTTTAAGTTTTCTCACCTTTTCATTTTTTACAGTGTATGCATGTTCTTTGGGTGTGTGTGTGTGTGAATGTAAAGCCTCCTGTCAGCATACCGAATTTACTTCTCTTTGGTGGTTTACTATGCTTTAAATAGCAGCTCTTAATGTCAAGCACTTCCCAATCATGCTCTAACATGTCAATTTAAGCCATAGTGAGCTGTGCAGATACATGTACATTGTGTGATATATAGTAAAATCTCCAATAACTGACACTTTATGTTGTAGGGAACAACCCAATTAATTAATCAAAAGTGTAACTAAATTACACTGAATGAACCAGATTAACCGTGAATGATTCAGAATCAATATTTTGATACTTTATCAATTATTTGTCCACCATTACTGTAGGGAACACCTGGAGGAAGTAAAATTAGCTCAAATGAAATAATTAATTTATAGGGAATTACAAAGAGTTGTTTAGTTTATGACCGAGCAACTGAGTCATCCAGCGTTCATTTGCTCGAGCCGAAATAAGCTCTTGTAGCGGATATGAATATCCAAAAATCGTGAAAACACTGATTAGAGCGCGGTAACTTAAGATCGACAGTTTAAGACATAAAATTTTAGAAGCACATAATACAAAGAAAGAAAAGAAAAGTGAAAGAAAAGAAAAGTGAGTGAAAGTTGGATGGCTTGAATGAGCTGCTTGTCTGTTCTTCTAGTTCACTCTGTAGTTCTAGTCCACTATCTTGTGATATGACTAATTAAACTTAGGTGTTTGTCACACCTCTGAGAGGAGTTTTGGCCAATCAGATATCATCCTGTTTCAAAAGGTGGCTTTTCTCTGCCCCCAATCATACATAGGTGTTACTTCCCGTCTCTGCTTTAGCAGAGAGTACCATTTTAAACATAATTTCTTTTAAATGGAATATGATACATTTTAAACAGATTTCATTCAAGCCAGGATTTTAGAAAAGAGGAAAACAATTCAATCAATTCCAAATAAGGCATACTTTCAGTCAGTCATTCAAGAGCTATCACATTTACATGAATTGTGGGTGTTCTAAAGCAAAACTGGTTACAGGTAGTATTTGTGGACACATGATGTAAAATGTATGCAGTTAAAAGATGTTTGATAAGTCCATTTAAAATTGTTTGGAACAATTTTGTTGCAGTTTTAGTTGTAGAACAGTCTTAGTTGGTTTTTCTGTGAAGTTTGGTCTCTCAGAGAAACAAAAGTAGCCTGCATTGTTTCTCTGTCTCTTTTGATCTGGTGATCAAAGACTCTTTATCTTATCGATGACCATTTGCTGTCACAAACGGCTGTCACTTCTCCTTCTGTCAGGAAACATGGATGTCGTGAAAAAAAAATCAGCATTGGTTTTCTCTGTAGACGAGCTGGAGCCGGAACCTCGATTCTGAATTAGAATTATGTTTTGAAAGAATCATCTGAATGATTCATTTGTCTGATTCGTCCACGGTTCCTACAATGTTTTCACCACAGTATACATCATCATACCGCCCAGCCCTAATTCTGCTTTATTGAAGAAAAAAAAAAGTTGATTCTATGTTTTCATAATTGTGACATATCTTGCATTGCAACTTTTTCGTTTGAAGTTTCTCAGCTTTTTTGTTGATGGAATGATACCATTGATATCATTTTTGCATGATTTGAATTTATGTTTAAGTGATTATGACCAGATGTGGAGCTGAATTGAGTGCACTGGACTGACCTGCCTTCAGGTTTGAACATTTATCTTGTGTTCATGGTCTTTCCTGTCAGAATTACTGTCATCTCGTGTTGCCAGTAATGGCACTGAATTATTATTATTTTGTTATTTTTATCACTAAGAGGTCCAGTGGACTTCTCGTTTTTATGTTAACCATCTGTGCTGCAGGATATTTTCTCAGAACTAACTTCATCTTTTTGATAGTTGCATAACTGGTGACGCAATAGATTTTGGGTTCCCATAAAGTTCCTCAGAATAACTCAGATGTATTTGTCGAAATTCCAAAAATAAGCCTGTATATCACTTTGTAATATGTAACATTTATATATACACAGCAAAAACAGCAGTGTTAAATTAACTCTCCAGGGAGTATATTTGAGACCACACTCACGAGTGTTAAAGTGTTAAAATAAGAGTGATAAATGAACACTGAAGCAGTGTTAAAGTTTATGAGATATTAGGTTACTAATTGAGTGACAATTGACCATTATTGAATGGAAAAGGAGAAAATCACTATTTAAGTGACCTTTATAGAGATCAGTGTTTGCTTTAGTTGGACTTTGACCCTTGGCACCCCTTTTTAATATTAGATTTTGTTTGGGCTGCTGTAACTGAGTTGTGAGCAAAGTTAAAGGAAAGATTTTAAGAAATCCTTTGGATTATTTTGAAGAACTGATTCTGCTTGTATTTTCAATAATGGTCAAACAATTAATGACTTAATTATCCTCTTAACTTTAACACTGATTCAGTGTTCATTTAAAACTCTTATTTTAACACTCTTTAATGTGGTCTCACATATATCAAAGAATATACACTAACAAGAAGCAAAACTCAATAGAACGTTCCATAGCAACACCGGCGCCCAGCAGCGGCCCTGCGTTTCCGCCATTTTGGGGTGAAAGCGAGTCGGCAGTCCACTAGGTTCTTTTTGCAGTTAAACAGTTTTGCATAAAGAGGAAGATCAATTGTGGAAGTACTTCAACCCCCAAGATTATCAGGAACACGCTCACGCTATTCACTCCTTAAAACATGCAAACACTGCCACACATTAACCACTAACGTCTAGTACAGAGATACTTTCATGCACAAGCTCTCTACTCAACAGATGAAACATCATTTCTTTTCAGATAAAATGAGGCCTTCTATGGTATGATTCTATTTGCAATACTGTAAACAGACACCAAAATAATCTGTCTGCTGCTAAGATGTATCTGTCACATGTTTGGTCGGTCTCTCTACTTCATTGTGTTTTTGGTTTATTCCACGACCTAGTTTCTCCCCTGTCAGTCTGAGCCACTGAGGACGCAGTGGATTAGTTTTATTTTTGAAGATAATGCACCCCAAAATTACCTAAATTAATTTATGTCTGCACAAATTGTTTCACTCAAGACTGTTTTGTGAATGAGTGGATGAGGCCTGCCAGTGTGAAATGAGAAAGTTCCTTTGTTTGAAAGTGAACTCGTTTGCATGAGGGAAGTAAGCAGCTGATTTGTGTCCATTTATACTCTGATAAATATAACAAACTTACAATGCATTCTATGGGATGGTGATGTCCACCAAAGTCAGAGTCATTAAAAATTTGTATTTTGATATGAAACACCACCTAGTTGGGCTACATTATCTAATAGTTTGATCTGAATGCACCGAGGAGAATAATCTTCTCAAACAAATGAAGTGGCTGTTTAAACTTTGCTGGGTTTTACTGAACAAACAGAGAGTAAAACATATATAGCTACTATATATATATATATATATATATATATATATATATATATATATATATATATATATATATATATATATACTATAGCTATCTATAACTGTTTCCATCCACCATATTTGTATGTATTAGAATTTTGGAATATTGCATAAAAACACTGGATGGAAACGTCAAGATGCACATAACTTCTAAAAATGTGCATAAAAAACTTGTATGCGCTTAGTTGAGCGGGATATATTTTTAAATTCAAGTCATGCAAATAAACTTTGATGGAAAAACCATTACCCGATAAATTTCTCGATGCACATCAAAAAAAGTCATGTGACTTTGCCTCAACAGATCATGTGATTGGTTTAACTGGACTAATCAGCATAGCGATCTTATTGCACACTATCTAAAATGTTATTTTAATAATTTTGAAATGTCTATCATCAAAATGATTTGGTATAGTCACCTCCTATAACTGTCTCACACGATTGTGCTCACATCAGGCATCTTAACGCCAGATCACGACAGCGTTTGTTTGCATTTCATCTGCATGCTCTGAGGTGCAAGTCAGTCATTTATTATGTAAGAAAAAGCTACGGGCTTCCCCAGTTGCAAAAGCTGATACTTTGCGCAAGTTTCCCAGGAAGGATTTTATTCTCTTGAACACATGGTATGGAAACAGTGCTTTATTTACAAATGTTTTATGAATTTTACACACAAGTTAAATTCACAACTTTAAATGGAAACATAGCTTATGAAACATTGCGCTTTTGGCCAGAATTCAAATGATTTACATTTACATTTATGCATTTGGCAGAATTTCGCTTTTATCTAAAGCGACTTACATTGCATTATAGTATACATTTGTATCTGGGTCTGTGCAATCCCTGGGATCGAACCCATGACCTTGGCATTGCTAGTGCCATGCTCTAACCACTGAGCTACAGGAAAGCAGATGCCAATGATGTACAGGAGCTCAATTTACTTTTAGTGCCTGATTATGCTAAACTTTTTCTGCATGTGATTATGTTTGACCTTTTGACATTTAGTACAACTGAAAAACTCATTAAGCAATCATTATCATTAAAAAATGACTCAACAAAAATAATCTAACACAACACACATATATACAAAAAAAAAATGAACAGGTAAAAATGTTGTTCAGAGTTTACATGCACTTAAGAAATTGGTATAGGGTTTTTGCAGTTCTGTGTTATGTTCTTGACCTGCATTTACGAAATGGTTGCCAAACCTTCAAACTATTGTTACTAGTCATGTCTTCTAGTGGCTTTCTAGTGTGCATGTAAACATGTTAACTATGAACAGAAGATCATTAATGAGGAAACTTAGCACAGAATTTGATTATCTTCTGGCAACGATACCTGCGTACACAACATCTTCCTCCTGTTTAACACTCTGAAAGAAAACACAAAAGAGAAGTTGCCATTAAGCCAACAATATTGATAGCAAGCATTGGCAGGGTTCATTTAAAAAAATGTCCTTGTTTATGGATATAGATAAGTTAAGTTAAGTAGTGGTGGAATAATTTGGTACAGTACTTTGTGCAGTTGGTTTTCTATCACTCATTTGCATGGCATATCAATGATATCATGTCACAGTCTGAACCAGCCAATGCGCATGTGCAGTCTTAAGTGCGCATCTCAGAACGCAGACGGTTTCTATGGTTACCGGAACTTCTAATGGCAGCTACAGTGAATCGTTGACTACCAACTTGCCATTAGCTTTTATTCAGGAGGCGGGACTTATTCCACCATATTGCATGTTATACTTGCTTCATAAAAACCTTCTTTGAAATTGTATTGACAAACATGTTAATAGTTTATTTTCAACATGTTTATTGCTGTTTAGCACTCCAAGTAATAAGTGTGTGGCACGTCATGATATTGCTGAGTTAGATGCATTCCTGGGTCAACATATTTTGTTCCTACCCCTAAACCTAAACCTACCCATAAGTTATCCCAAAAATCAGAGGGAAATGATAGATGAAAAACACTGATGTAGAAGCACCAATTCATGATTTTAAGCCTAAACTTGACATAATCTGTAAACTTGTCCCTCAAATCTGATTAGTTGATTTTAATGTTGTTCCAGGATCAGCAAAAATGTTGACCCAGGAACATGTTGAACTCAGCAATATCAGGTTATGCAAGTGGGTGATGTATTTGGTTGCCATGACAACCTCACCTGCTTGCTGCTGTAAGTGAAGTGAATAGAGTACCTCAGGGATGACGTGTTTTTGTAGGCCAACCCGGAAATTAGCGGCACATGGGTTCCCTCGATCAAAAGCCTATGCATTTTCCCCATAGACTCGCAAAAAATAAGCTCTGTGTTTAACAAAGGGTTATGACACTTACACGTTTTGTCTATCAAGATAATTTTTACAAGTTTAACTCATCCAAGTTAGTGGCAGCCATTTTTGCTGTGTTGCCCGAGCAATTGGGCTTAAAAGAATCCTGCTAGTATTAAGAACCCAAAAGCTTTGGGTTTCCAGTCTGACTCTCTAACCATTAGCCACGACTAACCACGATTGAACCATGACTGAACCTAAAAGCACATGTTTGCTAAAGTTTACAGTCTTGAGGCACACACGTATCATCAAAGACACTGCTGGGATTGCCATTCGGGCGAAATGTGACAAACATGCGAATATCAGAAATGGTGCAAAGGCAGCTTCAAACACATCAAACTGCCAAAGTTACACTTCTTAGGTCTTTTCTGGGTATTGAAAATGTAAATTAACTTCCTGTCAATGGAGGCATCACTGAGACATTTTATTTTTTGTTCTGAAGACAAAGGCTGTTTCTCAATTCCAAGAACGCAGAGAACGGACTTGCGTTCTCGTGGAGTCCGGTCTTGCCGGGCGACCTTGAAAGAATGAATTCGGAAGGACGCGAGGACACCGAACGCATCGTTTGAGAATTGAGATGTGCTGCGATCTTGTTGCTCAACTGACCGTCCCAGCATATTAAGTGGCTAATGCACAATAAATACAACATAACATCACACACAATTGTCATAACCTATAAAAGATTTCTTTCATATTATTATAGACATTGTTTTCATATCATTTTATATCTTTTTTATTTCACCACGTGTATTTATAAAATGAGTAGCCTTTGTGTCACATCCTTTGTCAATGTTAAGATTATTTTTTATATTCCAATAAACATACTGCAGGCTTTCTTCAGGTTATCACTTTATTCAAATTAAGCAAAACAAACGTTTTACTTTCACGAGCCGTCTCATATATTTGCGAGCTTGTAGCGGGAATCTCATAAGTGAGAACAAGAACTTTAAAGCTTACAGGCTTCCGTATGACGACCGCCCGCAGCGTCTTCTGGGATTTTTAACGGTTCGATTCTCTCAAGTTTGCATTTGATGCATCCTCGATATCAAGAACACATCCGGGTACTTTCATGCATCCTCCGTTCTTGCGTTCTTGAGTATTGGAACTGTACTTCGACGGTTGATGATGACGTAGAGCAAGAACACAAGGACGCAAGAACGCATATTGAGAAACAGCCAAACAAAGGACTTACGGGTGTGGAACAACATGAGGGTGAGTAATTAATGACAGAATTTTCAGTTTTGGGTGAACTAACCCTTTAATGTATAAGAAGCTTATACTGTACATTAAGAAATAATAACAAGCATTATTGCATTAGAACAAATAATGGATTTTTGAGACCAAGATATTACACGAGATGAATTATATCCCATATTTAACCATTATAGAAACATCCCAGATAGCAAGCAATGATCGAAATAATGTTAAATCAATGTTAATGTGTCAACGTTAACAGCATTGATTCAATATCACTTTTGCACTCACAATTAATGTTGAAAAATGTTGAAATTTCAACAAACAAAATCAATGGTAATGTCATTGAATCAATGTTACAATGTGATGTTGGTTCAACTTCATGCTTGAACTCTCAGAAAATGAAACACAACTACAACTGACTTAAAACTCTCGGGTCGGCGGTCACGCCGGCGTGATCACCGCGTTTTTTTTTCTAACCAGTGTGAAAGAGACTCAAAATACTCTGTCAATGTTGCACATACAATTAAGAGTTATACACCATTTTAATCTGTGGAATATCTTCTTTTATTTGTGTACACTCAGAGTAAAAACTAAATATTGTGCTTTTTGTAAAATAAAGAAAACTAACATGATGCGTGATCTCTCGTCTCCCTCTGAACGAAGTCCAATCTGATAGTTCTCAGAAAATGAACTGTAACTTAGTGAATACGAATGACAAAAAATTAGACTTATGTCTAAAAAAAACGTTGAAATGTCAGGTTTTAAATCGTGTAAGTCAAATCGAAAACAAACATTCTGTGTTTATGTAATCTGTATGAAAAGAGAGCCATGTCAGAAATCCATGATTCAGCTCATTATCCGCTAATGCGTCCACGCCCACGGAGCCAGCGCTATTCAGAGGCAAATACTGAGTCAATGCATGCATTCATCGTCTCAATCGTGTATTTATTGTCTTGAAAAGTGTTTTGAATAGCCATAGTTAGCGATCTCTGGCCTCTGTTAGTTCAGTTATTTCCTGGATTGCCTATTCTTCTTTAGTGCTCAGGCATTTGTGGACTAAATGTGTACAGAGCGCCCTCCGGCTGCAAGTATGAATTGAAAACACAGTATCCAGCACTCATAGTAATGACAATAAATCTTGAATAAATATTACTCCTCTGTATAGAAAATTGACAAACATATGAGAATCCATCAGTATTTCTCCAAATGTGCATGCTTTTAAGCTAAAAGCCTATATGAAATGCCATAGAGGTAACATAATTGTTCAGACACTTTGCATCACAGAAATACATTATATTTTAAAGAATATAATGGAATACCATTATTTTAAATTGTAGTAATATTTCACAGTATTGCTATTTTTTCTGTATGTTTGATTTACACCATGATGAGATTTGAATCATGATTACAGAGGGTTTTTTCACAGCCTATCTGACTGAAAGAGCTCATTATTTATGCAGCTCATTAGAGCTCTTTATGCGATTCTTTTGTCTTCTCAGTTGAGAATCATCCATTATTCATGATTATTCACGCCTCCACACATATTGTGTTTCTTGACCAAAGATGTTTTAGAAAATTTAAATCTCTCTATTGTTTTATATGAACAAGCAGGCAGCATAATTTTTTACCTCATTTTGAAGCAAAAACTCTAGTCTACAACCTCAAATACCCAGAAGTCTTGTGAACACAGATTTAATATATATTTTTTGGCTTTATTTCAGTGACTTAAGTTTTTTGTTTTTTCAATAACCACGCATAAACGTTATTCCTTCAAAAACACAAACATGTACATACATGTTCCTCACATATTATTGTAGCCTAGTTTGTGCTGAATACAGTGTAATGACACCTTTTTCCATTAATATGTTTATGAACAACTGAAAAAAGCACAAATCTCAGGGCATGTCAAAACTTCTCCAAGGCCCCAAAAATCCTCAGACCCCTGAGGGTTAAAGCCACACAGCCTGAAATCAACTGAAGATAAAAGAAGACAATAAATCTCTCAAGATCTCAGCAGAAGCTCTTTTTGAGAATTAACAGAGGTTTAGATGTTAATGTTTAATTGAAAACGTTTGGTCACCATTTTGGTGATCAGTGTTTCCTTTAGTTGGGCAGTTTGACTCTTGGCTGTTTGTGTGAGTTTGTGCTCTTTGTAACAGAGTAACATTGATTCAATGCCATTACTATTGATTTTTTGGTGAAATTTCAACATTTATTCAACATTAATTGCGGATGCAAAAGTGATATTGATTCAGTGAGGTTAACGTTGACACATTAACATTGATTTAACATTATTTCGATCATTGCTTGCTATCTGGGATCTGAGCCAGAAGGATTAGTCAAGGTAAGGCTGTCCTTAGCAGGGTACATTAGCACTGAGCGTCTGGTGATCGCCCGGATCTTGCAACTCTGAAAATGTCAGATCAGATTTTCAAAGAGGCACTATCTTTATCAATAAACCACAGATTTGAGCTTTAAACAACTACATTCACACCTGACAGAAAACCAGCAGCATTTTTAAATTACACAGGCTTTCTCCTCAGCTATTGATATTCACTGGTTGATCCACGATGCATTCTGGGATACCTGGCTGTCTCAAGTCACCTCTAGATGCGTCCTCGATAAAAGGGGCGGATCAAGAACACATCCGGGGATTTGAACTGTACTTGGCTAGATGTGAACTTTGAATTTGAACAGCACGTGGACAGCGACTGATGACGTTTCACAAGAACACAATAATGCATATTGAGAAACGTTTTCAGTCTCGTGCTGTTGTGGTGTGGCATGATGTGACAACATTTGTGCCTGGTGTAGAAATAGTGTTACTGTCACCTGTTTTTTTTAGTAACCCCAAATAATTAAATCTAATAGTTTTATAGGGAATCATACCCATTTACACTCATACAAAAAAAAAAAAAAAAACTCAGTCCATGTCTTTTTAGCCCTAATTGTGACAAAAAAGTGACACGATCTTACCGGTGCCTTTCTTTTGACGAATGTCGTGTCAGCGTAGGTTACCTCTTCCTCACGGGCCTTAACTGTTTCTACAATAATAACAGATGTGATAAATCAATAGCATGAAATGACTAAATTCATTTTCATTATATAAAATTTTAAAATTAATATATAAAATTAATTTCTTGATGCACATCAAAAAAAGTCGCGTGACTTTGCCTCAACAGATCATGTGATTGGTTTAACTGGACTAACCAGCGTAGCGATCTCATTGCACACTATCTAAAATGTTATTTTAATCATTTGAAATGTCTATCATCAAAATGATTTGGTATAGTCACCTCCTATAACTGTCTCACACTATTGTGCTCCCATCAGGAATCTTAACGCAAGATCACATGACAGCGCTTGTTTGCATTTCATCTGCATGCTCTGAGGTGCAAGTCAGTCATTTATTATGTAAGAAAAAGCTACGGGCTTCCCCAGTTGCAGAAACTGATACTTTGCACAAGTTTCCCAGGAAGGATTTTATTCTCTTAAACACATGGTATGGAAACAGTGCTTTATTTACAAATGTTTTATGAAATATTCTAATTTTACACACAAGATAAATTCACAACTTTAAATGGAAACATAGCTTATGAAACATTGCGCTTTTGGCCAGAATTCAAATGATTTACATTTACATTTATGCATTTGGCAGAATTTCGCTTTTATCTAAAGCAACTTACATTGCATTATAGTATACATTTGTATCTGGGTCTGTGCAATCCCTGGGATCGAACCCATGACCTTGGCATTGCTAGTGCCATGCTCTAACCACTGAACTACAGGAAAGCAGATCCCATTGATGTACAGGAGCTCAATTTACTTTTAGTGCCTCATTATGCTAAACTTTTTCTGCATGTGATTATGTTTGACCTTTTGACATTTAGTATAACTGAAAAACTCATTAAGCAATCATTATCATTAAAAAATGACTCAACAAAAATAATCTAACACAACACACATATATACAAAAAAAATGAACAGGTAAAAATGTTGTTCAGAGTTTACATGCACTTAAGAAATTGGTATAGGGTTTTTGCAGTTCTGTGTTATGTTCTTGACCTGCATTTACGAAATGGTTGCCAAACCTTCAAACTATTGATACTAGTCATGTCTTCTAGTGGCTTTCTAGTGTGCATGTAAACCTGTTAACTATGAACAGAAGATCATTAATGAGGAAACTTAGCACAGAATTTGATTATCGTCCGGTAACGATACCTGCGTACACAACATCTTCCTCCTGTTTAACACTCTGAAAGAAAACACAAAAGAGAAGTTGCCATTAAGCTAACAATATTCATAGCAAGCATTGGCAGGGTTAACACAACATTTACACATTTTGAAGCCTAAATAAAGTCATCAGCAGAGGTGGAAGTCCAGGGGTCAGAAAGTAAAAGTCCTGCTATATGTTTATTCCATCCACTGATGGCAGGATTTTTACTTTCTGGCCCCTGGACTTTCCACCTCTGGTCATCATATAAAAAGCTAACAGTAGGCTGTAAATGGACTACAGCACACCATAGTCGCGGATCAACGTCATCACCACCAAGCTTCCACAAACGTTATTTAACAAGCAACTTTATTTAAAAACATGCTCGCTGATTATGATCTGTGCTGTGTATAAATACTTATCCACTTTTTCATGAGAAATTCTGTCCAAATGTCCTGTTTGTCATGATGATGTCTAAAGTCCCCACCAAAGGAAGTATTCCCTTTTAGCAACTTGTTTGCAACCGCCGTTTTTAAGACATAATAAAGGTTTAAAAAAAATCACAAGTGGGTTATAACTGGTATGTTTTATGTCATAGATCAAAACTTGAAAATATTTAGAGGCTTTGTTAACCACAGACCTTATTTCAGGTGATTTAGCAAAAACCCATTTAAAGAACCCATTGAACAAATAATAGATTTTTGAGACCAAGATATACACGAGATGAATTATATCCCATATTTAACCATTATAGAAACATCCCAGATAGCAAGCAATGATTGAAATAATGTTAAATCAATGTTAATGTGTCAACGTTAACAGCATTGATTCAATATCACTTTTGCACTCACAATTAATGTTGAAAAATGTTGAAATTTCAACAAACAAAATCAATGGTAATGGCATTGAATCAATGTTACAATGTGATGTTGGTTCAACTTCATGTTTAAACTCTCAGAAAATGAAACACAACTACAACTGACTTAAAGCCACACAGCCTGAAATCAACTGAAGATAAAAGAAGACAATAAATCTCTCAAGATCTCAGCAGAAGCTCTTTTTGAGAATTAACAGAGGTTTAGATGTTGATGTTTAATTGAAAATGTTTGGTCACCATTATGTTGATCAGTGTTTCCTTTAGTTGGGCAGTTTGACTCTCGGCTGTTTGTGTGAGTTTGTGCTCTTTGTAACAGAGTAACATTGATTCAGTGCCATTACTATTGATTTTTTGGTGAAATTTCAACATTTATTTAACATTAATTGCGGATGCAAAAGTGATATTGATTCAGTGAGGTTAACGTTGACACATTAACATTGATTTAACATTATTTTGATCATTGCTTGCTATCTGGGATCTGAGCCAGAAGGATTAGTCAAGGTAAGGCTGTCCTTAGCAGGGTACATTAGCATTGAGCGTCTGGTGATCGCCCAGATCTTGCAACTCTGAAAATGTCAGATCAGATTTTCAAAGAGGCACTATCTTTATCAATAAACCACAGATTTGAGCTTTAAACAACTACATTCACACCTGACAGAAAACCAGCAGCATTTTTAAATTACACAGGCTTTCTCCTCAGCTATTGATATTCACTGGTTGATCCACGATGCATTCTGGGATACCTGGCTGTCTCAAGTCACCTCTAGATGCATCCTCGATAAAAGGGGCGGATCAAGAACACATCCGGGGATTTGAACCGTACTTGGCTAGATGTGAACTTTGAATTTGAACAGCACGTGGACAGCGACTGATGACGTTTCACAAGAACACAATAATGCATATTGAGAAACGTTTTCAGTCTCGTGCTGTTGTGGTGTGGCATGATGTGACAACATTTGTGCCTGGTGTAGAAATAGTGTTACTGTCACCTGTTTTTTTTAGTAACCCCAAATAATTAAATCTAATAGTTTTATAGGGAATCATACCCATTTACACAGTCCATGTCTTTTTAGCCCTAATTGTGACAAAAAAGTGACACAATCTTACCGGTGCCTTTCTTTTGACGAATGTCGTGTCAGCGTAGGTTACCTCTTCCTCACGGGCCTTAACTGTTTCTACAATAATAACAGATGCGATAAATCAATAGCATGAAATCACTAAATTCATTTTCATTATATAAAATCTTTTTATTTGAGGTGTATTATTAAAGTATAAACTCATTTATTATAATACTTAAAGGGTTAGTTCACCCAAAAATGAAAATGATGTCATTAATGACTCACCCTCATGTCGTTCCAAACCCGTAAGACCTCCGTTCATCTTAGGAACACAGTTTAAGATTGTTAAGATTTAAGTTTAAGTCTGTTGTTCATCCGGGTTCATGACTCGGGTTCAGTGAACCGCAGCGCACTGCTGATGTAAGACGCTGCTGACATGTTATCTGGTGCGCCAGAGTTTCGTTTACAGTCTGAGAGAGACGCCCGCTGTATTCAAGCTATTTTTTAAAATGGTGCGTAAGTGTGCATGTCGCGGATGTCCTAATCGCCAAAAACAACGATGTAAAAGTGCATTACCAACGCCGACAGATGAAAGGATTCAATGGAATCAATTCAATGGAATCAATTCAATGGAAAGGATTCCGGAAGAGAATACAATGCTGAATAAAGTCGCATTTTTTATTATTTTTGGACCAAAATCTATATAAGATGCTTCAAAAACTTCTAACTAACCCACTGATGTCACATGGACTACTTTGATGATGTTTTTATTATCTTTCTGGACATGGACAGTCTACCGTACATACATTTTCAATGGAGGGACTGAAAGCTCTCGGACTAAATCTAAAATATCTTAAACTGTGTTCAGAAGATGAACGGAGGTCTTACGGGTTTGGAACGACATGGGGGAGTCATTAATGACATCATTTTCATTTTTGGGTGAACTAACCCTTTAATATATTTTTTACAGATGTGTCAACAGTAAGTAACACTTGCCCTGCTGATCTGTTTTTCTGTGTTTCCTGTAGATGAAGAAGATCACAAGTGCAGCCACAATCAACAGAAATCCGGCAGAAGCAGCTAAGATCGGCACTGGGTCAAAGTCTGAACCTGAATGATCAGATGGAGTTTGACCTGAAGAAGATTTTGAAGCAGAGGGCAGTTTTGGTGTTGTTGGTGTTGTTGTTGGTGTTGTTGTTGTTGGAGCGGCTGAAGAGGGACAGTTATTAGTTTGAGTGAATGAGTGGGAGAAAGTAGTAGATCTTTAACGAAACACTATAAAACATGAACACTATTATATAAAAGTGTATTGCGATGTCAGTCAGTCTTTTTTTGTGAGAATGAACTCTGACTCTGACCACCTGAATAAAAAGTTTGCTTTTGGCCCTGGTTCTTAATTCTTACATGAATAAGTAAACATGAATAATAGAAGCCTGTTGAATACTGTTGTATATGACACAACTCGCTGAAATGAGATGTGTCTAAACAGTTCAAGATGGCAATCTTGTAAGTATTATCATAGTCAACACTTTGTCTCACAGTGATCTCACCCTGCATGTGGTCAGTCACAATGTAAGGTTGTGGTGATCTGACTGAAAGTGTAACTTCACAGCACACTCACTGTGTGCTCATATACTATTGCCACACTGTGAAGTCACCCAAGCTAGACATTTTACTGGAAGTAGACTCACAGCAAAATGCCCAGTGTTAAATGAACACCCAAAGTGTACATATGACTCCATCTTGTCGGGTGTTAAAAAGTAACACTGACGCAGTGTTAAAGTTAATGAGATAATTGATTGATAATTGAGTGATGATTGACAATTAGTGGAGACACCTGATGATAATAAGCAGAATCACTGAAGAAACAACAAGAGAAAAAGAGAGAGACACAACAACTACAACTGACTTCCAGCCATTAAACATTATTACACTTATTATTAACCAGTTTGATTTGATTTCTGTCATACATCAACAAAAGTTCTTACTGAGAATTAACAGATGTTTAGATGTTAATGTTTGAATGAAAGTTTAGTTTGAAGTCACCATGATGGTGAAAAGCATTTCCTTTAGTTGGGCTCTTGACTCTATTTATTGACATTAATTTATCTCTGGCTGTTCCAACTTTGTGTTTGTAAAGCACATTTGTTGTCGTCAGAGAAACTATGATCTATACTGTGTTTCCCAATAGTGCTGTAAGCCAAAGGTTATTAGTTTAGGTTTACAATGCTTTGGGAATCACAGTCATAATGGTTGTGTTTTCTCATTGTGAAATGGTCAGATTCATTGGTGACATCCAGCATTAACTGGTGATATAGATGTTATATTATTTCTTTACAGTAAATCTGTTGAGATCCAGCAGAGCTCTTACAATCTGAAAAGTTTTTATTTTTAAACACAAACAGACATCAAGAATCAGCATATGACCCTCAACAATGGTGACAATCAAACAAAGTGCTTCATGTTGCAGTGCATGATGGGAGCCACCAATCAAAACTCATCCATGGCTCCCATCATGCATTGCTGCATGAATAAATTATGCAGCTGAATTGTCCTGTAATTTTCGTAGATTGTTCATGTTTGCTTTATTTTTCTGTTGTTTTGTTGTGACAGTAGCTTGTTCTGTGATGTTCAGAGTCGATCTGTTTGTCAGTATTTTGTATTTATTTATCGTCACCGTTCTTGAGAATCAGATGCTGATTCTTGATGTCTGTGTGTTTAAACACTGAAGCTTCAGTGCATAATGTATTATTCTTAAAAAAAAAGAGAAAAAAAAGGTCTTCCTGCTGTTGGATCTCAAGCTGTAAACTCACATGACTACAATCATTAACACTAAAGCTACACATCAAGCACACAGTCAAAGATTTAGACTTTAAATGACAACTGGCTTAATTCAATATTCATAAAATTATATTGTGACCAGATCCTTTTTTCTCTGACTATAACAAATGTGCTTTACAAACACAAAGTTGGAGCAGTCAGAGAAAATTAATAATAAAAGGTAAAGAGTCAAGAGCCCAACTAAAGCAAACGCTGACCTCTTTCATGGTGACTTGAAATAAAACATTCCATAAATCATTAATTAACACCTTTTTTCTCTCTTTCCTTCAGTGATTCTGCTTATTAACATCAGGTGTCTCCACTAATTGTCAATCATCACTCAATCATCAATCAATTATCAATCAATTATCTCATTAACTTTAACACTGCTTCAGTGTTACTTTTTAACTCCCAGTAAGATGGAGTCATATGTACACTTTGGGTGTTCATTTAACACTGGGCATTTTGCTGTGCTCCAACATCGCTCAGATGTCAAATTTTGGTTGAAAATGAATTTTGGGTTGACATCTAAACATTTGTTTGATGTCAGGCTTCAGCATCATTAAACAACTCCATAAACAGCATTACCAGCTTCACTTATTACAAACCTGATCGACTTTATTTCTGTCATATGTGTACAAAAGCTTGTATTGAGATTAAGAGAGGTTTAGATGTTGATGATTAATTAAAAATAATAGTTTGGTTAGATGTCACATTATGGTGATCAGTATTTGCTTTAGTTGGGCAGTTTGACTCTTGATGTTTTAAGGTGCCCCTATTATGGATTTTTGAAAATGACCTTTCATGTAGTGTGTAACATAGCTCTAAGAGTATGAAAACATCATACAAAGTTTTAAATCTGAAAGTGCAACGTATACATTGTCTCTTAAAGTAAAGGTGCGTTCACACTGCACTTTTCTTCCATTGACTTCCATTCAAACGCATGTGAATGTGTCAGACCGGAAACGCAAGCTTGTGCGGAAAAATTTTCAAAGTTCAAGTTTGGTGAACTCTGACCTGCGAATCGATTTGTCACGGCTTGACCTCAATCAAAATTGACCCTATTTAATTTGTTAGTGCATATTACTAGTCTTGTGGTGAACAGATAATCCATGCAAGTTAAAACACAGAAAAAAATAGTTTGTCATGGTAATCTGTAATCAAAATCTGAAAAGTTACTTCCGGTCTGGAATGGTATTTCTTCTCTGATGACGTCAGTTTGACGGCTTGGGTTGAAAACGCTTAAACCACTCTCCTCCAACCGTTAGTCTGCTATGAGCGAGAGATGGAGAGGAGGAGCGCTAAAGTAAAACTCTGCCCTCTATTCAATATTCCGTTTTGCTTGGAAATACACTGGAGAAAAGACGTTTGTAACTTCTGGTTCACAGGGACTTTAAAATAATGATATTTTTGCAATAAAATTGAGTAGTTTCTATATTTTTACATTTTGAATGTTATATGTTGTATTCATGTTTATAAAAAAAAGACGACGTTACAGCATCCAAGAAATTTTGCACGTTCAAAGTCGTGTGACCGCGGCTTTAGAGTCGTCTCTGAGTCAATTAAATGAGTCGTTTCGTTGTGACGTCAAGCCGAATCATTAGCATATTGCCTGCCCACTTATTGCACCCAAAGACACCAGAGAAAACTTGAAACTCCTCAAACACTGCCAATATGTGAAGAATCATCTTTACAACGATACCATAGCAGTATAGCCCGAACCTTGTGCTGTGTTCCTGCCATTTTACTGACGACTGCTTCTTCAACCTAAATGCGTTCAACAAGGGATTTGCAAGCCGGTTGTTATTGAAGGATGGGTCAGTACCCAGTTTATTTGGACCAGCTTCTTCCTCCTCCAAATAACAACCTGCAAGTATGATTAGTAGTTGTTGCTGTTTCTCTGTAGCATGCGCAATATGTATTCAGTTGTGTGTGTTGTGTACGCTTCACACAGCTAATATGTCTCCGGTGTTGGGGAAAATTTAATCACAGAAAAAGATTTTATTTTTGAGTTCACACAGAAGTCAATATCTGTTTCAGCTATGCAAAACACCTCTCTGAGCTCAACAGACAAAGCGTCTGGGGGTAACGATGGGACATCCAAACTGAGAGCTTTCCCGAACCAAGGGTGTCGGATCATTTAAATAAGTTCTAAGACAGAAGGGGGACCATTGTGTTAAAGTTCTAAGTTCTAGTTCTAGCCATTTGTGTATGTGTATTGTCACTTTTACCCTGTATGGAAAAGTACTGAGAAGAGTTGCTCAAACATTGGGGGTATAAATGTTTGTGGGTTCTCTTGTGTCCTTAGTTCACACTCGGGGCAGACATTGTATGGTTGTGTCGACTGTGGACTCTTTCTTGCAAGAAATAAAATCTTTATAAAGTGAATTCTCCTAAGGTTTGTCTCTTACTAGTGATGTCAGCTAATTAATTTTTGCCGCAACAATTTTGGTGTCAGAAGTGGGATTCCTTGGATGGACCTTCTGGACCTGGGCAGCACCGGTGACCTGCAATCCTGACCCAAGTCAGCCCTAACCCCGTTTAGATTCAGGGACGAGGGGCCGATGCTGTGTAGGTCCGGGAGGACGACCACTGGAATCAAGAGAAAAGAACCCGAGACGGCAACGGGAGCTTCTGGTAAGAGACAAACTTGGAAAATTCAGGGGGAGATTTTTTTTTTTTAAATAGAATTTGGTTAAATAGAAAATTGAATTGATAGGGATAACCATAAGGGGAGTCTGAATCTGTGGCAAATGCAGCGTGAACTGATGTTTTTTACGAGGTAAAAAAAAAAAAAAAAAAAAAAAACTGAAATCACGTGGGCGAATAAGAGGGACTGAGTTGTGTGCGGTCCGGGGACTAGAGGGACTGAGTTGTGTGCAGTCCGGGGACTGAGTTGTGTGCGGTCCCGAATAGGGCGCTATTGAGAGCGTCCGCCCGGCTGATCTTGGGTGAAGAGATCAGATCTGTACGGAGACGTCCAACAGATTAATAGCGCGCGCGCGAAAAGCCACAGAATCAGACTGCCAATATGGGGAAATCCCAAAGCAAGCTAGCTGAATACGAGACACCGGTATTTTGTCAAATGAGAAAATTATATGGCCAAAGATGCATGCAAGATATAGAAAAGTTGATCAAATATCATGATTTCCCAAAAGAAGGAACACTTAGTAGTACAAGATTGAAAACGGTAAAATTGTCGATTGAAGAAGGGAGTGACATAACAAAGGGTTGTGCTAAAAAAACATGTATGTGGGAAATGTGAGAAAACAATTAATTGCTGGGTGGAAGAGGCAGATAATAGGGAAAGAAGAATGTTGAAAAAAGAAAAGAAAAATGAAGAAAAGGCGACTGCGCCTCCACAGAATGAGATTACTATTACTAACACATCTTATGCTTGTGCTTTTCCACATGAAACACCGCCGAGCTACACAATTTATCCCAATGTGGAGCTCCAAGGCCTGAAAGTGGACCCCGACCTCGACTGCTCTCCGTTTCCACCGAACCAACCAATTCTACCAGCCAAACCAACTCCAGCTCCCCAGCAGAGAGACGGGGGAGCACGCGCCGCTGAGATAAGAGAAGAGAGAGCACGCACAGCTGAACGGTCAACAGAACGAGGAGCATGCGCAGCCGAAAGCTTCTGGGGCAAAGAAACACTGCCGTCCGGAAGGAGAAAGAGACTAGTGATCCGGAAGACAAAGCAAAGAAAGAAAGGTGCGCAATCATATGTTTTACGTTCCAACACACATGCACGAGCCAGAATGCTGGAGTCAGACGGGGACTTCAATCTGAATCCTGATACCCTCACAGAGAGCGACGAGGAAGAGGAAGAGGAAGATTGAGATCCAGAGTCCGAAGAAAACAAAGAACTGGGACAGAACTGCGAAGGAAGAGCGGGTGAGCATCACAGCACCCATGGTGGAAGTTATGGGAACAAATTCAATAGAATTAGTATACCGCCCTTGGAATTTAACCGACATGAAAGAGGCGATGGCCCACCTGCCGAATCCCGACGACGCAGGGGACCGTTTCGCCACCGAACTGATGACATTCTGCCAAGAGTTCAGCCCGACGCTAAATGAACTGAAAAGAATCATGATGGCAAAGCTGGGAGGAATGAACTGGCACAAGATCAGCGCAGAATTACCAGCAGCAGATCACAGACGAAGTCACGTTAACTGGCATCATGCTTCAAACGACGGATATCGAGCAGCTGTGACGGGACTGACTGAGACTGTGAGAAGAGCATTTCCAGCGCGCATCGACATGTCCAGAGTGAGCCACTGCCGTCAAGAACCAGGTGAGAGCATTCAAGTTTATTATGAGCGACTCTACAGTGTGTTTTGCAAGCACAGCGGGTTAAAGGAACCAGCAGATCGTGGCGACAGACCAACCACGTGGGAAAGTTGTTTGGCGAATAGTCTTTTGAATGGACTGAGACCTGAGATTTCCCAAGCCGTGAAACACAGCTATATTGAATGGACTGAAGGACGAGTAAGCACCATCATGAAACATGCCATGCACGCGGAAGATGAGCTGAGGGCAAAGAAGGAAAGGTCAAGAATAAAAGAATTGCAGTTGGCAGCCGTGCAAAGACCGCAAAGATTCAGCGGGAACATATGGGGACACAATTCAGATAAAAATGGCTGTTATCTGTGCGGAGCTGATGACCACATTGTTCGTGAGTGCACGAGATGCAGGAAGTGCAAAATGGACGGACATTGGGCAATAAACTGCCCTGAACTGCGAAAGGCTGACTGAGAAAAAGGATGCGGAGAGCAGGAGGAGATCGGGTGGACCACGGCCAAGGATGCAAAAAACGCCGCAAAGGGAAGTACACATTTACTAATATCACACACACACGCACCCACACCTGAACACATGCACTGATAATGCTCTCCACAATGAAAAAAAAAAAAAAAAAAAGAAAAGCTTGCACCTCTTTGTGTGTTTCTGAAACAAACAGAGAAGATTTTGACAAATGTTTGATTATGTATAGCAGTAAGGGATTTTTAAACATGCCTGAATATCCCCTGCTAGTTGAAGGGACAATGATTTCATTTTTGGTAGACTCAGGGGCGACCCGATCTCTTTTGCGATCATGTGACTTGCCATGTGAACCAGCGCTAAAAAATAAAACGCATGGTTCTTTGTCTATATCAGGATATTATATAACAGAACGGTTCACTGTGCCAATTAAGTGTGAGACGGAAGGGGGCCACATGCTGAAGCATGCATTTTTTAACTTCAAAAACATGCCCAGTACCCGTTCTGGACCGAGATTTAATGTGCAAATTAAATTTGGTAATGGTTGCAGATCCCTCGGGCATTGTAGTGAGAGAGGGTGAGCAAATGTATTTGAAAACAGAACCAAAAATGGGTTTACAAATGGCACATAACCAAAACTGAGTGGGCAAAAACAATCTGTGAATTGGGGAAAAATAGAACGTTGTCATTTGGTACAGATTATATGATGCCTGACAATTTGCATTGCATGTCACATGTCGCAACAGAATGAGATCAATTTTATGAAAAACAATGGTTTGAACAAGAGGAAGACATCACATTTGTCAACAGCACGATGGCTGAGGTATCACACAATTTTGCTGGATATGCCAAACATCAGAGTCAAGCATTGCACAGTGCTGAATCCTGCCACTCTCCTTCCTAAACAGAGGAGGATGGGGAGGAACATCATTGCTGTTTGACTGCACTCAAACAGATATGTACCCCACGCCCTGACCATTTCGGACACACTGCTCGAAAACAGTGAGCATATCCTGTTTGTGGATGGCTCTGCGTTCAGAGATCCACAGACAGGTCTGAACAAAGTTGGTTACGCGGTGACCACTGAATTCGAAACATTGACATCTGGCACATTGCCATCAAATTTTTCTAGCTCAAGCGGCGGAGCTCGTAGCCCTGGCAGAAGCATGCAAGCTTATGGAGGGTAAAAGTGTAACGATTTACACAGATTCACGATACGCGTTCGGGGTTGCGCATGATTTTGGGGCTTTATGGAAACATATAGAAATTTTTTGAAATCTGATGGCCGGCCAATTCTAAATGCTTCTCTTGTGTCTACTCTTTTAGACGCAATTCTCTTGCCAAAACAACTTGCTATCTGTAAATGCGCAGCGCATACTAAAAACAAAGATTTCATTTCAACAGGAAACACAAGAGCAGATATGGCTGCGAAGGCCGCAGCAGCACAGCAGTCAAAGGAACCAGAATGCATTTTATTATCTGAAACTAACACAAATGCTTTGACTTCTTTACAGAGTATGCAGGCGTTTGCTACAGTAGCGGAGAAGAACCTGTGGAGACGTTGTGGTTGCAAACTTGAGAATGATGTGTGGATGAGTGTGGATGGCAAGCCTTGTTTACCCCGACATTTTTTCTCTCATTATGCTAAATGCCTCCATGGGCGTGACCATGGAGGCAAAGGGGCTATGGTAAGACAAATGAAAGACATGTGGTTCACGAAGGGCTTTACAGTGGTCGCTGAAAATTTTTGCAACAGATGCGTCATCTGCAACACACACAATGTGGCGAGAGGAGTGAAAATGCCCCTAGCATCTCAACCAGCATCAGAAGGCCCATTTGAGTATCTCATGATGGATTTCATTGAATTGAGTCCGTGTGAGGGAAAGAAATACTGCCTGGTGATGGTTGACATGTGGTCAAAGTGGGTTGAAGTTTTCCCCACCTCCAAACAGGATGCAGCAGCAGTGGCCAAAGCCCTGCTGACTGAAATAATTCCCAGATGGGGAATTCCAAGAAAGATAAGTTCAGACAACGGAACACACTTTGTGAACGAGGCAATAAAACAAGTGGGTCAGTTTTTGGGAATAGATATGAGAACACATTGCAGTTACCATGCTTCTTCAGGGGGGGCAGTGGAACGTGAAAACGCAACAATCAAAAACAAATTGGCAAAATGTTGTGAAGACACTGGTCTCACATGGATAAAAGCCTTGCCTATTGTGTTAATGTACATGAGAATGAGAAAAAGAACCAGAGTAAATTTGAGCCCGTTTGAAATTGTTTTTGGACGACCGCCATTCATGGGAATGGAAGGGGGTAAACAACAGCTGCCATCCACAGATTTGTGTGAGCACAATATGCTGAATTACTGCAAAGAAATGTCTTCTCTGTTGTCTGATGTCTGCGTGCAGGTGAAAGCTGCTCAGGGGAAACCGGCTGAGACTCCCTTGCACAACATCAAGCCAGGAGATTACGTGGTGATAAGGGACCTGAGGAGGAAGAGCTGGAAGGCGAAAAGGTGGTTAGGACCATTTGTCGTGCTTCTGACGACACACACCGCCGTCAAGGTAGCTGAGAGAGCGACGTGGGTGCATGCGAGCCATTGCAGAAAGGTCCCACCAGTGATCGGGGAGGAGGAGCCGAGAGGAGAGGAGCAGGAGGCACACGTCTGTGCGGGTAGAGATCAAATATAAACATCATTTGCCGTTATCATCTCAAGAGTAGAGACCCTGGCACAAAGTGGTGCTGAGCCAACCAGTTTTTTTTAAAGAAAAAGCACATCAAAGACTAATCTTCCTCACACGTTCTGGACGTACAACTGTGCGATCCATTTAGCCAACTGTAAAGAATGGAGCAAGTGAGACCATGGCACCGGTTTCAAGTGCCCGGAATGTGTGGCATAAAGGTAACCACGTGCATACTGACTTTATTCAGCTTGGTGATGAGTAAACCAGCACCACAACAAGTGAAACCACCTGTTATACCAGCATTTGAACCTGACATTCCCAGCTGGGATGAAACAGTGTGGATGGGAAATGAAGGAGTAGGAAAAGGGGGAACAAAACCGGAAGTGGACAAGGCAATGACAAAATGCCAAGGGAACAAAGCCTGCACTCTGGCACTGCTGCAGAAACAGGAACTGAAGATAAACACCAGCTGCTGGCTTTGTCTGCAAATGTCTCACGCCTGGAAGACAGTACCATTGACTGTTGCAACAATAAATGAGACTGGACTGTCTGATCCCAAAGCAGATGACGGAGGTGCTTAGAGCTGCAGCAGACATCGAGCAAGGGAAGATTCCAACAAAACATCCAACATCTGCCTGCAAGAGAACACAACGGTATAATCACACAGACATGTTGATTCCACCATTGAGAGTGATGCATGTTCAAGGAGATGTGTGCGTGTGCTCACAGAGACTGAAGCTGAACGTGAACACAGGATGGTCTGACTGCAGAGTCAGAATTGACATCAAGAATTCAACGACAGGGAACTGCACAGCCGTAATAGACGGTATCACAACAGACTTTACCTGCCCGTTTAGCAAACCAGGTGACACTTCACCTGCGGCAGTTTGGGTTTGCGGTGACAGAGCATATCATTTCATGCCACAGAAAGACTGGACAGGTTGCTGTTACCCAGCCTTAATGAATGTGGGAACATCTGTGTATTTTCCGGATAATGAAAAAGGAGAAAAGACCAGACAGAAAAGAGATATTGTTTCTGAAATAGGGACATTGCCAAACCATTACAATGGTTATGTCTTGTCAGATCCGTGGACAACACCTGGGGCAAATGTGGGCTGGTCTATTTTTCTGGGGGTGGGAACAGCAGTAACGATAAACAAAATTAATGGATTAGCATGGAGTGTGTTAGCTTTAGCCAATAGCACCGAACATGCCATGACAATGGTGAATGAGGAAATGAGACAGATCAGAGATGCAGTTATTCAGAACAGACTGATTTTAGACATGCTCACGGCAGAAAAAGGAGGAGCTTGCAAAATGTTGGGAATGTCATGTTGTTTTCACATTCCAGATTACAGTGACAACATCACAAACATCATAAACCATATGAGAGCAGCTGTAAGGGAACCTGAGAAAGCTGATGATTCATGGTTTGGGTGGATAACAAATCTGAGAGTTTGGGGACACTGGCTATGTTACACTGTATTGCCAATTTTTGCAATAGTGGTACTAGTATTGCTATGTTTACCATGTATTTTTCAGTGCACTTCCAGCATAGTACAGAGAATGGTGAAGACCAATATGTCTCAGCAAATGGGTAAACTAACTGTTTATGACGATTACAATGAGTGGATGAGCGAATTTGATGAGATGTTTAGCGAAGAGACACCTAAAACAAATTAGGGGATTTTTATTTGTTTTTTTTTTTTATTATTTTTTATTTTTTTTTTGTTTTTGTTTTGTTTTGTTTGTTTTTATTATTAGGGAACCCAGATATCTAAATGTTTCTTTATTTACAAATTTAAGAGAATGATCATTTATACAAAAAATCAGAAATGAAGAGTGTAAATGTGATGAGTGACTTAAATTAGCTTGTTTTATTATTACTTTTTATTACCTTTTAAATACCTTTATAATTGTTATTTTTTATTTATTTTTTTCTTATTATTATTATTTTTTTTTTATATCTACACATTTTAAATTTTCCTTGTGAGTTATCAAAGAATGATAAAAGGGGGAATTGTTGGGGAAAATTTAATCACAGAAAAAGATTTTATTTTTGAGTTCACACAGAAGTCAATATCTGTTTCAGCTATGCAAAACACCTCTCTGAGCTCAACAGACAAAGCGTCTGGGGGTAACGATGGGACATCCAAACTGAGAGCTTTCCCGAACCAAGGGTGTCGGATCATTTAAATAAGTTCTAAGACAGAAGGGGGACCATTGTGTTTCTTGCTTTTTAATTTAAAATAGTCTGAGACAAAAGGGAAGGCCATTTGTGGGCCATTTGTGTGTGTGTTTGTTACCTACATCCTGTATGGAAAAGTACTGAGGAGAGTTGCTCAGACATTTGGAGTATAAATGTTTGTGGGTTCCTTTGTGTCCTTAGTTCACACTCGGGGCAGACATTGTATGGTTGTGTCGACTGTGGACTCTTTCTTGCAAGAAATAAAATCTTTATAAAGTGAATTCTCCTAAGGTTTGTCTCTTACTAGTGATGTCAGCTAATTAATTTTTGCCGCAACACCGGCTAACCAGCTAACAGCAATATGTGCTTGCTCACAACTGTCTAGAAATGTGTCAAATGTTGTTATTACTTGGAGTTATGATAAAGAATAGAGCAATACGTTGGTGTACAACTGCAGTGCTTTATCAATACATTTCTGCATTGGGCTAACGCATATACCGTGACTCTTTGGGTGTTTTTTGCCCTTGCATGCATGTAAACCTGTTGTTGGGGACTTCTCATACAAAATAGGAACCTTTCAAATGCCATAATAGGAACACTTTAAAACTACGTTTTTCTCTGGTTGTTGTAACTGTTTGTTTTATGGCAAGAGCAGCAAGAAAAATTGTAACTAGATGATGTCTGCTACTCGATGATAAAGATATAATCATCATGTAGTGTTCTGATCAGCTGATGTCATCTAGTCCATCACATGTGTTTTGTATGATACACCCCAGAATCCATTGCGGCATGAAGCATGTCACCGTTATTGAGATTCACTGATTTTTTATTCGGGTTTGTGTTTGTCTTGGTGAAGGGGTTTGAGAATTATTAGGGAATCTTCTAGTTCAACATTCTGGTAAGAAAAATAAAGCTCACTACTGAAAACATTACAAGAACACAACATAATGTTCTTAGAACTATAGCATGTCTGGCTGGTGTGACTTCACATTGTGGCAATAATTCATGCACACAGTAAGTGTGCTGTGAGGTTTTCAGCTCACTGTGACCACATGTTAGATTACTGTGAGTACAAACTGTTGACTGGGTAACAATTATAAAGGAAATGGAACAAGAAAATATCTTGTTTGAACAACTCTGTTTGGTGTGTAGGAATAGCTGTTTTGTTCTTGTATCTACTGGGCATCAGTGGTCAAATCAATCATGTTTTACTGTGGAGACAGTCCTGTGCTGACATGTTTCATACAGTAATGTCGTAATGTGGAGGAAGTAGAGAACCAGTTTTTGTTGCAACTTTGTTTAAAAAAAGTCATAAATCTTTGTAAGGAGGAAGTTTTCAGGTTGGAAATGTAAAGTTAATTTTTATAATAAAATGACCTTAAATGTCAAATGATTATGTCAATAAATATGCAGAAACTGTAATGTAATATAATAGAGTGAGCTGTAGTTGTGTACTCACCATAGACAGTAACATTGAATATGTGTTTATACGATGAGCTCCTGCTGATGCTGATCTCAACTTCATAAACTCCAGCATGTTCAGTTGTGATGTCTGTGATGGTCAGAGATCCAGTTTTAATGTCCAGCTTCAGTCTGTCTCTGAATCTCTCAGTAAGATTAACAGGGATGTCGATGGTCAATGCAAAGATTTTAGCTATTAAACTCCCATTAGCTCCGAATTTCCACTTTATCCGATCACCTGTCTGTAGTTCAGTAAGATCAGTCTGTAGAGTGACTGAATCTCCCTCCTTCACTGACACTGACTTCAGTTCATCAGCAAACACTCCTGAAGAACACAGTCTTTCAGTCACATATATTAAAGTTCGGTTTAATAATGCTTTAACTAAAGTTTGAATAACTGATTTAAATGATTTAAATTATTACAAACTTTGGAAAGGTAGAAAGATAAAAACCATAAAAGATAGAAACAGCATTGTGTAAATTATATGGCAGGGTGCAAATCATACTATCTAAATTCACACATCTTCATATATTTTAAATTTTAAGTTTTGGTTTAGTGTTAAGAGCTCATAGAACAGTGAAAATATCTCACATTTTTTTATTGATGGTGGAACTGAAGTTCATTAGAGCTCCACGCAAACAACTTATTGGCAAAATATAAAAACCTTGTATCTTAAAATAAGAAAAAATGAAACAGATGTTCTGCTTAGTATCCTAATTTAACAGGACAATGAGACAAATAAAATTGATAAATACATGAATAATGTTGATTAGACTAATGCACTAAATCTGAATCCAGACTACAACTTATCGTAACATCGAGGAATAAAAGCAAGATCAAAAAAACAAACTTTTATGACTTACCAACCAGATGAAAAAAGCACAGACAGAAGAAAACAAATGTTTTTTCTTTAACCATTTTCTTCCAACCGCTCTGGGGTTTGAATTAGGTGTATAGTAAGCTGTAGCAAAGTCTACTTCTGTCTTTGTATCTCATGCCTGAGTGAGAATGTGGGTAGTGTGTTGACGCTGCAGTTCAGTTTTGCAACAGTGATATTTCTGGGCTGTGCCTTGTGCTGATGCTGTAGTGATACCAGACCTCGCAAACAAAACAAAAAATCTTGGACTGGAATATATAACTAGACTGTATACATCTTTAAAATTTTATCCCTTAAAACACATCTTAGATCACCAAGATGACATATTTAAACATTTTTTTTTCCTGTGAAATTTTTGTTCATGCCTTAAAATAGCTTGGATGTAAGTCTACACCCTTGCCTCATTTAGTATACATGGAACAATTATTATGCAAATTAGCCCCGCCTCCACTTGCTCGCATGAGCTCAGAGATCCACACGCTCAACTTACTGAGCTAAACATTGCACAATCTCTTTTTACAACGTCGGACACATAACGGAAATTAATATGATTAACCTTTTGACTAGGTTATAAAAAAATTAATAATGTGTTACACAACCCATTCGCCATGTCAGAGTCAGACAGCTGCCTTCAGTATCCTTACAAACTCAGAACATCAGTGGGGAAAGGAATATAGTTCATCATAACATCATAATATACATTATAGACACATTATATTGCTTAATCTACCTGATTTTTCATATCAACAAAACAATAAACCAGGATAACCTGGCCTCTCTTGAGACTTAACTGCTTCAAAGCATATTAATGATATGTTAAAGCCCAACCATGTGACGTTGTGACCATTGACATAATTGGTTACAAGGTTTGTGATGTCAGAAACACCATCAATTTCAAACAATGGTGTTGACTTATGAATCAGCACATGGTTTGTCTTAAAAGGATCACATTATGCTTTTCCACTTTTTCACATTTAGTTGAAGTTGTCTTTAGTTTAGTGTCAGTAGCGTGTTTACCCACTACACAAAGCACGCAAATTTATTGATTTCTCTGCAAGGTTACAAAGCGTAAAGTCCGCTCCAAATGGAGGTATTTTATTTAACAGAATCCTCTCCTCAAGAAATACAGTGAACAACTTGTTTGGACTACATCCCTTTTTTTCCAGGCTTTATGAAGTCATAATGTTTCTCAAAGCAAAAAAAGTTCAAGTATTTCTGTCATTACAACTCTCGAAGTGTTTATCATGGTAATGGGTATGACAATGTTGATATGTTTGGTCTTGGCGGATATATCTGCTACGCTGCTGCTGTTGATTATTGCTGCTGCTGCTGAGAAAGTACAGGACTTGCTACTACCAATACATACACAACACACTGCTGTGAGCAAGACGCGCTGCTGCTGTATAATAGAGTACATGAATTACCCGTAGCTTATCTATACAGGTGAAGGGTTTCAGGAGTGATCTGCTAAGGAAAATGTTACTCATGTATTTGAAGATTGAGCGCACAAGCTTATTGGCTACTGATACAGCAGGAACCTATCATCTGTGACCTATAAAAAAATGATGTGATTACAAGCAGGTGAGTTAAAGGACCCATTAGAGTTTCATGCCAGAGCTTTGTCTATCATAAATTTGTCACACTGTTACAAAAACCACAAACTCACACAAAAAGCCAAGAGTCAAACTGCCCAACTAAAGGAAACACTGATCACCAAAATGGTGACCAAACAATAAAACATCTGGTAACGCTTTAGATTACAGCCCGGAAAGTACTGCGTAATTACAACGAATTTACAGCATAACTTTCAATAATTATAGTGTAACTATACAGTAAGTATGTGTAAGTATAGGGGAACAATATGTAAAGTATTGGGAATAAAGGGGTAACAACCAGGAAAATAACAAATTATTTATACTGTAAATATTTTATATCTAAGGGGTACTTATGACATATAACTAAGGGGTAAGTATGACATTACGGGCCGTAAATTAAAGTGGAGCTTGTTACCCTCTTATTTCATGTAGTTACAGGGTAAGTATGACATTACGGGCCGTAAATTAAAGTGGTGCTTGTTACCCTCTTATTTCATGTAGTTACAGGGTAAGTAATTAATAAAATGCAAACAATCTGATATCACTGACTCCGAAACCTTTATTTGAAAAACAACTTTATTAAAAACAGGTCTACAACACTTATTATTCATTTTTTTAAATCAACTTTTCATTTCAAACTCTAAAGTCCTGACAGAAAGTAACAAGTTTTGTCCTTTTTTTGGTTGTTGTTGTTTCTCGCTTGGCTTCCACCTGCTGTTGTTTCTCAGCTGATGAATCTTAAGAAGGAATCCCGTTGCTATTCTGTATTATAAGAAAATACAGTACACCCCGAAATTTTCTCATGGTTTAGGCTATTCATCTTTTCGCTTCCGACCAACTGTCACCAGTGCCTGCATGAGAGTCGACTTCGCGTTCGATGAAGCACATTGAAATGAGCAACGTGAAGCTTTCATGACGTTCTCGCGGGAGATTCATGTGAAACTCGCGCGAGAACTGCCGTCTCTGTTATTCTGTCTTGTTTGTTTCTCATTCTCATTATCTGCTATTCTGTGTATTTTGTTGTGAGCATTACTAAAAAAAAAAAAAAAAAAAAAAAACTGACGGCATACAACATCTGCGTGAGTCTCTCGGCACGCTTACGTCACGCTTCAAGTTACGTCAAGCATGAACTCTCAACCCTCGCATGCACGCGCAGAAGACAGCTGGTCGAAAGTTTTAAAAATATTCAAATATTTGGTATTTTTCTTACAAATACGTATCGTTTCACTTCAGAAGACATCGATTCATCAATTAGGGTCGTATGGATTACTATAGTTATTGCTGTTTGTGCTGTTTGATGCTTCGACTTTTAGGAACACGTGAGCTTGCATTATAAAGCTTTCCCAGATTATTTATTTTTTTCCTAAATCCTTTTTGTGTTCATCTTAAGAAGGAAAGTCGTATACATCTCAGATGGCATGAGGGTAAAAGATGAGTAAACGGTGAGCACATTTCCGGGTGTTCTGTATTTTTTAAATACAGAATAGCAAATGGGATTCCCTCTTAAGATTCATCAGTGGAAAGAAAGAAGAAGAGGAACAAGAGGAGGAAGAAGCTAAGCAAGAGAAACGAATAAGAAGTGTTGCAACTTTAAATCTGTTTTGAAATAAGTTGTTTTTCAAATAAAGTTTTCCAAGTGATATGACTGTTTGCGTTTTTATTTATTTATTTATTTATTTTTATGAATTACTTACCCTGTAACTACATGAAACAAGAGTGTAACAAGCTCCACTTTAATTTACGGCCCATAATGTCATACTTACCCTGTAACTACATGAAATAAGAGGGTAACAAGCTCCACTTTAATTTACGGCCCGTAATGTCATACTTACCCCTTAGTTATGTCATAAGTACCCCTTAGTTATAAAATATTAAAAGTATGAATAATTTGTTATTTTTCCTGGTTATTACCCCTTTATTCCCAATACTTCACATATTGTTCCCCTATACTTACACATACTTACTGTATAGTTACACTATAATTATTGAAAGTTACGCTGTAAATTTGTTGTAATTACACAGTACTTTCCGGGCTGTAATCTAAAGTGTTACCAAACATCTAAACCTCTGTTAATTCTCAAAAAGAGCTTCTGCTGAGATCTTGAGAGATTTATTGTCTTCTTTTATCTTCAGTTGATTTCAGGCTGTGTGGCTTTAAGTCAGTTGTAGTTGTGTTTCATTTTCTGAGAGTTCAAGCATGATGTTGAACCAACTTCACATTGTAACATTGATTCAATGACATTACCATTGATTTTTGTTGAAATTTCATAATTTTTTCAACATTAATTGTGGGTGCAAAAGTGATATTGATTCAGTGAGGTTAGCATTGACACATTAACATTGATTTAACATTATTTCGATCACTGTTTACTATCTGGGATTGCCATTTGTGCATCCAAAGTGAAATCCCTGGAAAGAAAACAAAAACATTTGTGATATTTTAAGACATGCATCTATTCTAATTTAAATGACTTTTTAATCGTGCCGTTTAATGGTTAATGATCGGTTAGTGAGTGATTGTCGGTCAGGAAAATAATCCAAATGTTGTCATGACAGTTCTCCACCAGATTTACTATTCTCTACGATACATCTTTGTACTTTTATAGAAACAGTAATAAAAAGGATCTTGCTTGGAAGAAAGTGAGTGAGGAGGTCAGACAATCTGGTAAATTGTACAAAAAAAAAAAAAAAACGCTCTTTACTCAACTTGAGCTATATATTTACATATTGAGATTGTTGTGAAGTGAATGAAGTGAATGAAGCAAATGTCACACGCGAACGAAGCGAGTAAGATCAAAATGTTCAAGCGTCCAACTACGTGCGAATAGCGCGATTTATTTGCGCAAGTCGCGTCTGGTATGGACGCCCCATTAGTATTTGCCTATTTAAATCCAAACAGCTACTTTTTTTTTTCCGAGCAGTGTATCCTTGTTTTATTTACGACTGGTCTCAAAATTATATTTTACAATGAAATGCAACATGCTATAGTGACCCCTGCTGGTCAGAACAGTGTAAACGCACACAAAAACTCAGGCCAAACAAGCATAAAAACTACTATTATTCCTTTTAACTACAATAATGTCTAATTAAAACGTCTGCAAACGTATAAAATCACATCTTAAGAGAAATAAATGAGGCATTTTAATTCAAAATTGCTTACAAGAATGTCAAACATAAGCATATGCTGTTTTTTTTTAATTATTTTTTGATAAACATGACATAACATCACGACTACATGAAGAGCTTTTCCTGTTATAAAAATACGGATTTGTGAGCATTAGTGGAACTTAAGATTTCACAATAAACACGAATCACGAATTGTTGTCATGTGGTGAATCCGGCCAATCATGACACAGCTGTGTCATCATCAGAGCCAGTACAGCCACTCTTGAGTAGTGATGGGAAATTCAGATCATTTTACCGACTCAGACTTTTGAGTCTCGTTCAGCAAAATGAACAAATCTTTTTTCGAGTCATTTCGTTCATTTTAGCAAAATGCAATTAAAATGTTACGTATTACTTCCCCAACACATCTAGCCTACTACTTAAACGTTGATCACACTACAAACAGCCGGAAAGAGAATTGATTTGTTCCTTTCATGAGTCTTTCGGGTCGAGTTTGAGTCGTTCCTAATCACGTGACAGACCCATACGCTAAACCAGTGGTCGCTAACCCGTCGATCGCGATCGACCGGTCGATCTTTATCACTGTTCCAGTAGCTCGCGAAAACAACAGAAATATGAGTGCAAAAATACATTACATTTCTCCAGTCTTTGTACTGTATTTTTGTATTTATTTTTCTGTTATTTTCGGGAGCTACTGGGACAGTGATAAAGGTAAATATGAGGTCCAAGGTTATATGAATGCATCTCTAAAAGTAATTACTGTCTTCAGAAAAATTTCGATGGTAATGGCATTTTATTTTCCTCTGACCTCCGAATAAAGTAGCTAATTATTAGCGCAGTTCAGCTTTGTTTACACAGCGGTAACCAAGGAAACACTGTAGTGCTGCTGCTCCATAAGCGCCACCTGCTGTCAGAGAGTGAATTTGCATCTCATTCAACCTGCTGTTTTTGTTTCAAGCTTTTTTGTGTAGCATATAATTTCACAAAGATAAAGTCAGACCGTTCAGTTTTTGCTTTAAATCTTGAAATTAAATCTCAATTAATTCAAATAAAAAAAAAACTGCTTGTGCAATGTGTAAGCATCTTTGTTTGGATTGTGATTAAAAAGCAGTGGTTCCCTCTAATTTCAAATGGCTATGTATTTTTGTTTATAATAATAATAATAATAATAATAATAATAATAATAAATATCTGCAACCAGTATCAGAATCGGCCAATTTGCTTGTAAAAATAAATAAATAAATCAGAATCTAAATTGGCCACGAAAAAAAATACTAAATACAATCTGGGCTGTCTTTTTCTGTCAAGTAGATCTTGTCTTTCATAAAGGTCGAGGTCAGGGATCTTGGGCTTAAAAAGGTTGGTGACCACTGTGCTAAACCAATGCAGTCTGAGCCGGAAAGAAAATTGATTAGTTCGTTTCATGAGTCTCTCTGGTTTTTGAGTCGTTCCTTAATCACGTGACAGACCCATACGCTATTTCTGACATTTCTGTCACTATGTTTTTGTTACTGTTTCTTGAGGATGTGTTATTATTTTATAAATAAATAAAATATTGATTAATTTATCTTTTTGACTGTCTATCTGTAAATAAACACTAGGCTATATAATAATATAATAATCCAAGCCTACAATACAAAGTATTTATAGCCTAGTTTGTTCATTTTTACTCCAATTTTGAGTTTGCTGGTATAATAATTGCTCTTTCCGGCTCAGACTGCATTGGTTTAGCATATGGGTCTGTCACGTGATTAAGGAATGACTCAAAAACCCGAAAGACTTATGAGATGAGAGATGAATCAATTCTCTTTCCAGCTCAGACCGCATTGACTGACGGTGTGTTCCAAACGGGATATATCGCCCTCCAAAGGGCACTTCGGAGTGAAAACAATCATGGCTGCCATATTGAGGGGTCGTTCCAAACCGAAGTGCTCAAAACTGGCCACTTCAAAGGGCCCTTCGGAATGAAGGATTTCGAAGGGTACAACTGATTGACACTTCGGGCCCCCATGATCCTTTGCACAGGGAAGTTGTTTGACCTCACAGAATGGGTACAGGAGGATAGGAGTTCGATTTTACCTATAAATGTATGTATAGTATTTTTCTATACTACTGTAATATTTATACGAGTTAGATTTGGTACATTATTATGGTCAAAATGACATTGTACTTCAACAAAATACTTAACATCTACCTTTATTAGTCCATTCAAATGTTTCAAATACATACATACATTATATTTAAAGTGAAAGACTGCAGTAGCTTATATTGTTACTACAGTAAATTAATGTGTATTAATACAAAGAGTAAACCAGGGGAAAAAGACGAAGGCGCCTCCGTGATTGTCTTGTTATGATGACGCAGAAGTGCGTTCCAAAAAAATGTTTTTTATCTATAGAATATTGCGCATGCGCGACTCAACGACTCGACTCGTTCTTCCCGAGTCACATTAAAGATTCGTTCAAAATGAATGAATCGTTCAAGAACGACACATCACAACTCTTGAGATGCTGCGCTACAAAAAGGGATCTTTCTCTCCTTTTTTCAATATTACATTACGTTCATTTATATTACCTTTAAATTAAAATAAAATGCCGCTGGCAGCCAAATAAATGCAAATTTTCTAAATGCAAACTTCTTCTTTTTTTTTTTAAACCTTTAAACATAAGATGTAAATGTATTTTGAATTTATTGAGTTCTCTAAAAATGCCAAACGTCACAGTCATGTGGCGCTGCCGTCTCAAGTCGGACAAAACTTCTGCACTGCTTCAAGTCTGATGTCGATCGGTCTGCGCTGTATGAAGTTGAACAAGCATACACACTCCGAACCACTGAATTTAAACAAACGATTCACAAAAGTTTCGAAGCTTCATGAAGCAGTGGCTACATCTGAAAACTGAAAAATGCAAGGTAGGAAGACATTAAGGCACGTCTGAATCCAAAGTTAGCTTCACTCTGTCTCATGAGATGCTTTCATCTGATCAGTTTTTGAAGGCAGCACAGATGTATCCTTCGCTGTCTTTGATATCCCACAATCCTAAAGATTGCGTCTGAAAGTTGCGGTTGGTAGTCAGTTTGTGTGTAAATGTACGTTTGTGACCATTGTTTACTACTTTTGATGTTATTTCTAGCGAAGAATTACTTTTGTAGTAGCCTATAGTTTTCACCAAAGCTCGCGCTATTTTGCTGTGGATCATTAAACCGTTACGTTGCCTCGATCAGAAGTCAGTTTCGTGAGGTTTCTTCGAGCTCAAAAGCCTCCTGTAAAAGTCATTGCATGACAGAGCAACAAGTCAAGTTTCGAAATCGCCCAAACACTAGGCGGCGCTGTGATTCAAACAAGCGGAAGATTCTGTCATTTTAGATACAGGACTACCGGAGTGTGCTTTTCTGCTGCTGTTGAAAGTGAAAAGCAATATAGGCCTACATGTTTCAGCGTAGAAGAACTCATCCAGATAATTCGCAAATAAATGCTCTTCAGTGTAAACAGTCTCCCTGTAACTCGTTTCTCTGTCAGTCGTCTCGGATAGTATCTGGTTGAGGGTGCGGTTCTCTGACGAACAATCAGAGGACTTTAATAACTTCAAGGATCATCTATTCACGCAACTGTACAAGAAGATGAAGAGCGCACTTATACTTGTTCTTTCCCCATTATTCGTGATCGGTAAGTGCGTTTTTGAACGTAGAAGCTGCAGAACTTTCGGTTTCGTTTTTCTACCCAGCTAACAGAATTTTGACTTCGGTAAAGTTGGTTTTATATTCGCACATTCGGACTTCTGATAAATTCCGACTTTCCAATAAATGTGCAATAAATTAATGTTTGCGAATTTTAAGCAGCGACATGATATTGACAACCAACGATTGTCAACTTACAACATTTTTCACAGTCAGAGGTGGGTAATCCAGGGGTCAAAGAGTAAAAGTCCTGCCATATTTTTATTCCACCCACTGAAGCATTAATGAGATAAATAAGTGATTAATTGAGTGATGATTGAGCATTATTGAAGACACCTGATGATAACAAGCAGAATCACCAAAGGAGAAAATCACTATTTTTAAGGGCTCTAAATGAGTTCAGTGATCAAATAATGATTATGTGAAAACATAACCAACACCTGATCATCTTTTAACTTTGCTTGTCTGGTTTGTTTTAATGCAGTTAAAACTGCCCAAACAAAATCTAATATTAAAAAGTCAAGGGTCAAGAGCTCAACTAAAACAAACCCTGACCTCGATGATGGTGGCTTAAAAATTGTGATTTTCTCCTTTGGTGATTCTGCTTGTTATCATCAGGTGTCTTCAATAATGCTCAATCATCACTCAATTAATCACTTATTTATCTCATTAATGCTTCAGTGGGTGGAATAAAAATATGGCAGGACTTTTACTCTTTGACCCCTGGATTACCCACCTCTGTTCACAGTCGATCAAAATAGGCAAGTATTGTTTTAATGGCATATTTACTTGTGATTGTCCAATGTAGTGTGATTAACAAGGCTATTGAATACGGATGTCCGAATGTGCGAATATAAAACCAACTTTACCGAAGTAGAATTTTGTTATAAGAACGTTCTCTAAATATTCAGTGTTGTTCTGAACATTGAAAACATTCAGGTTTTTTGACATTACAGGAATGTTTTTATAAGGTATAATGTTCCTCAAAGTTATTTCAATTTAATTTTGATCTAAAATTCAACATTGTAGGAACGTTGATTTGTAACATTCCAAGAACATGAAAATGTCCAGTTTCCTTAATGTTATTAGAATGTTATTTAAAGGTTAGTATGATGTTCCTGAAACATTCTTTCACTCATTCAAACACCTGCTGTGAACAAACACTGAAAGAAAGAGAAATAAGACCACAAACAGTTGTAGGGGTTTTCAGAAAACATTTCTGCATTGATAAAGTTGATCAATGTTTTAGTAACAGATAAATGACTGCATTAAAGAGGTTTAAACAACTGCTTATTTAAGGAATTGAAATAGCCTATTAAACTAATCCATTGTGATTTTTTTTTTTTGTAATGCCATTATGTTTCAGAAGTTGAATGTTGATGTCTGTGAGTGTATAAGTAACACAGACATTGTTAATTTTCTGTTTAAAACATTGTTTTGTGTCATTTATACACTCACAGACATCAACATTCGGCATATGTAACACAACAATGGTGACCTGCTTCATGCCATCATACAAAACACATGCATGGTTCCCAGCATGCATTATGACATGAATAAATTATGCAACTGAATTTTTTTTTTTAATTGCCACCATTGTTGAGGTTTTATGATGAGTGCTGTTGTCTAAGTGTGTCGATTTTAACTTTTAAATAGTTTTGGAGAATCTTAAACAAATCACTTCAGTGTTACCATTTTTTCTCACATCATTTGAGTTTATTACTTCATTCTCATATTATATTTCAATTTTAAAAGTAAGGAAAACTACAGAGAAATTAATTTAACCACTTTAATGCAATCACTTGTCTATTAAAACAGACATGTTGATCTGCTTTATCAACACAGAAATGTTTTCTGAAAACACCTGCAGTTGCTGATAAAGAAACAACTCTACAACACTCAAGGGTCAAGAGCTCAACTAAAGCAAACACTGATCTACATGACGGTGACCTCAAACGAAACATCTAAACCTCTGTTAATTCTCAGTAAGACCTTCTGTAGACGTGTGACAGAAATAAAGTCAGTCTGGTTAGTAATAAGTGAAGCTGGTAATGTTTATCTTCTTACTCCCAGCGCATCCAAGATGTAGGCGACTTTGTTTCTTCAGTCGAACACAAATGATGATTTTTAACTGCAACCGCTGCCGCCTGTCAGTCTTATAATAAGAGTGAATGGGAACTCGAACAATAAGAGTCGAAAACAAATAGACAAATCCAAATTAAACCCTGCGGCTCATGACGACACAACTGGATGCGTTCTGCACTCGTTTGGTGAGGCCTGATTGCGCTCTGACAACGGCAGTGATCTCTCGCACTCATTGAAGTATCTGCCGTTGTCAGAGCGCAATCAGGCCTCACTAAACGAGTGCAGAACACAGTTGGACATAGTGGTGTATCAGAGGTAAAAAATTATATAAATACTGTTCGGTTTCTCGCACCAACTGATCGTTTCGTGTCTTAGGACATCAATGTGTCGTCACGAGCCGCAGGGTTTAATTTGGACTTGTCTATGCAAGTGTTTTTGACTCTTATTGTTCGAGTTCCCATTCACTCTTATTATAAGACTGACAGACGGCAGCGGTTGCAGTTAAAAATCATCATTTGTGTTCGACTGAAGAAACAAAGTCACCTACATCTTGGATGCGCTGGGAGTAAGCAGATAAACATCACATTTTCATTTTTGGGTGAACTATCCCTTTAAATAACATTCTACTAACATTAAGGAAACTGGACAATTTTATGTTCTTGGAATGTTACAAATCAACGTTCCTACAATGTTGAATTTGAGATCAAAACTAAGTTGAAAGAATGTTTGAGGAACATCACACCTTATAAAAACGTTCCTGTAACGTCAAGAAAACTGGACATTTTAATGTTCAGAACAACACTGAATATTTAGAGAACGTTCTTATAACAGAATTCTGTTAGCTGGGTTTGCACATTTTCTTTTCCACACTTTATTTTTTAGTTTATAAAAAAATAATAATAACCGTGGTCACTTTTATCAAGGTGTACCGCATCTTTTTGTATATTGTTCAACAACAATGACTACATCACCTAATATGCTAGTCATAGTAATATTTAAATTAGAGTTTAAATATTAATCAGTTAACATAGGCTTTAGTTGTACTAAATATTTAGCCTGTATAGCCTATGACATCTTAAAGATATCTATCAGATGTTTGTTAACAGCAGATGCTTTCCAGATGAAGTGAACTTTAACTGACATCTTGCAGACGTACTTGTGCTATTATTTATTTGGAACCCTGTTATTTGCTTTATTAGGCTATTTTGTAATGGTATTATATAACAGTATTTTATCATTTTAATGTAAGAAAATAGATTTCCACTGATCATAACTGTTTGTGTTTGTTCTTCAGGTGTGTTTGGTGAGTCAGTGTCAGTGTCAGTGAAGGAGGGAAAGTCACAAACTCTACAAACTGGCATTACAATACAGGGTAGTGATGAGATAGAGTGGAGTTTTAAGGATCAAGTTATATATGTAATCAGTAGTGTAGCTGGTGAGATCAAAGTATTAGATCAAACTGAAGGGGCATTCGGAAACAGGCTGGAGGTGAACGAACAGACTGGAGATCTCAAATTCACAAACATCAAAACCACAGACTCTGGAAAATATAATCTAAAGATCAGCAGCACCAGAGGGTCCTTAGAAAGGATATTCAATGTCGATGGTGAGTATGTTTTTTTTTTTTTTTTTTTAAATATAATAATGTTATTTACATTATTAATGTAGGCCTGTTACATCCTGTTATTTGCAAGCTGTGTCACTTAAAGTTTGTCAGCAAAGAAAACTGACAAATCTATCATTAGATATTTAAAGGGTTAGTTCACCCAAAAATGAACATTCTGTCATTAATTACTCTCCCTCATGTCGTTCCACACCCGTAAGACCTTTCAATACCCAGAAAGCTACTAAAGATATTTAAAACAGTTCATGTGACTTCATGTTATGAAGTGACAAGAATACTTTTTGTGTGCCAAAACAACAAAATAATGACTTTATTCAACAATATCTAGTGATGGGTGATTTCAAAACACTGCTTCATGAAGCTTGGAAGATTTACGAATCTTTTGTTTCCAATCAGTGCTTCGGAGCACGTATCAAACTGCCAAAGTCATGTGATTTAAGTCATAAGTATTTTGAAATTTTAATGGATCACATGACTTTGGCAGTTTGATATACACACTCCGAACCACTGATTCGAAACAAAAGATTCGTAAATCTTTGAAGCTTCATGAAGCAGTGTTTTTAAATCGCCCATCACTAGATATTGTTGAATAAAGTCATTTTGTTGTTTTGGTGCACAAACAGTATTCTCGTCACTTCATTACAGAGGTGGACATTCCAGGGGTCAGAAAGTAAAAGTCCTGCCATATTTTTATCTCATCCACTGAAGCATTAATGAGATAATTAAGTGATAAATTGAGTGATGATTGAGCATTATTGAAGACACCTGATGATAAAAAGCAGAATCACCAAAAGAGAAAATCACAATTTTTAAGTCACCATCATCGAGGTCAGGGTTTGTTTTAGTTGAGCTCTTGACCCTTGCCTTTTTAGTATTAGATTTTGTTTGGGCAGTTTTAACTGCATTAAAACCAAACAGACAAGCAAAGTTAAAAGACGATCAGGTGTTGGTTATGTTTTTACATAAACATTATTTGATCTGAATCACTGAACTCATTTAGAGCCCAATCTCTGAGTTAGTTTTACATTATTGATTACAGCAGCACTGTGATTCTGCAGCACAAGATCAGCTTTATCAATACATTTTTTTTTTTTTTTTAAGAGTTCTGATTTTTTTTTTAAAAAAGCGCTCATTTAAACACACAAACATCAAGAATCATCCTGTGAATCTCAACAGTGGTGGCCATCATAAAGCATGTTGCAGTGCATTCTGGGAGCAGATTTACATTATTGATTACAGCAGCACTGTGATTCTACAGAAGATCAGCTTATACAATACAGAATTTTTTTTTTTTTTTTTTTTTGTGATAAGGACTACTTTTAAAAAAAAAAAAAAAAAAAAAATTCTGTATTGTATAAGCTGATCTTCTGTAGAATCACAGTGCTGCTGTAATCAATAATGTAAATCTAACTCAGAGATTGGGCTCTAAATGAGTTCAGTGATTCAGATCAAATAATGATTTTGAGAAAACATAACCAACAACACCTGATCATCTTTTAACTTTGCTTGTCTGGTTATTTTTAATGCAGTTAAAACTGCCCAAACAAAATCTAATACTAAAAAGGCAAGGGTCAAGAGCTCAACTAAAGCAAACCCTGACCTCGATGATGGTAACTTAAAAATTGTGATTTTCTCCTTTGGTGATTCTGCTTTTTATCATCAGGTGTCTTCAATAATGCTCAATCATCACTCAATTTATCACTTAATTATCTCATTAATGCTTCAGTGGATGAGATAAAAATATGGCAGGACTTTTACTTTCTGACCCCTGGAATGTCCACCTCTGCTTCATTATATTAAATTTAAACCACTATAGTCACATGAACTGTTTTAAATATGTCTTTAGTAGCTTTATAGACATCTAAATGTGTAAATTATTAAAATAGAGGCCTCACTGAGCCATCGGATTTCAACAAAAATATCTTAATTTGTGTTCTGAAGATGAACGAAGGTCTTACGGGTGTGGAACGACATGAGGGTGAGTAATAATTTTTGGGTGAACTAACCCTCCAATCCAACTGCTTCATTATAATAGGACACATCAACAGATTTATTTCAGATTTATTTAAATTCTGTGGTAAAAACAAAAGAAATGATTTGTTGGTAAATGATTCATCAATCAGTGGCTACGTTTACATGCACCAATTTTCCGAATGAATTGAATCTGATTGCAGATCTGTTTACATGTACTCTAAACATTGTAATCTGATTCAAATATCCGTTTATATGTGTTTTATATACATTTTTGCGCACACGCTCTTCGCGTGTGACGTCATATCGTTCTCACAATAACCAGGGTTGCGTCAACAGACGATAATCATGTATCGACGATAGCCAGAGATATTGTCAAAAGCATCAAATCTTGGCAATATAGACCCTTTTACAGCCCACGTGATCAAATAGTCACGCGCACATTTTGGCAACGGAAGTGGTGTTGTTCCCCAGTGGTTCTAATGTGTTAGCAACTCCGAAAGTTTATCAAAACGGTTTCCCAGGATCAAAATGTCTGGTTGTTGCGTTTACGGTTACACTAATCGATATTCCACCAATGCGCTTAAGTTTTATAGGATTCACGGCCGTTTCAGAAGAATCGGCGGCGCCTGTGATTAAACGTGTTGATTGGAGCGAGGACATGTCAGTCATGACAGTCATGTCATGGTATTTGACGTTCTGTACATGACCACAGACAACGTATTCATAAGCATCCAGTGATTTACATGCTCGTAATTTCTCTCGGGTGTACACGCTCGGTTTAAATACGTATATATCTGGCCACTGTATATTTGGCCATCTGCTAACGTCTTCTATCCACTCCACTATAGTACACGGATCTGGTAGCCGGATACCATTTGATAAAGTCAACTTTTTAAAATAACTTTCTCTGTCTGTGTTGCTTAATCCGCTCGCGTAGCTTGACACGCTGCTGATTCTCGCCATAGTTTCTTTGCCAAAATGCGCGCTCATACGTTGCTACGTCATCATTGTGTACAAACAGTAAAAGGGTCTATTAAGAGGATTTGGTATTTCCAATTAATGTAGGCCTGTTACATTCTTCTATTCTATTATTATAACTGTTCGGCTTCTTTTATTATTAAATATTATATGTGCTGTGAGGATAATAACACATTAGGCTATTAGCTATCTTTATGTTTTAAACATTTGTTTAGGTCTATTATACAATGAATTATAGGCCTATAATTAAAAATAGGGATGCACTGATACCATTTTTAAGGACCGAGTACAAGTACCGATACTTTTTTCTAGTACTCACCGATACCGATGCCTATACATTTATTAATTTCTCTCTCTCTCTCTCTCTCTCTTTTTTTTTTTTTTTTTGGTGATGTTGCAGTTTTACAAGCTGAGACTGGTGAAGGTAGGACAACTTCTTTATTATTACTCTAATGAAAAAAGTAATAATTTTTATGTGCTTGTCCAAACTTAAAGAACTAAAATTTCACAGTGTCCAATAACCTTCAAAGGGCATAATTACATATATTTATAATTGTTGTTATATAAAATGGAATTTACAAACAAATTACAAACATACAACAAACACTATAGAGATAAAAATGATTAAAGTTGTTTTTCAGATACAGTAGGTTTATTTACCATGTATACATTTATTTAACATATTTTGTTGTTTTATTAACATTAATGACAAATATAGGCCACGGTCCCTTGGATACTGACATCCTGTTTTCACCCAAATGTTTACGTCCACTTAAGCCATAACCGACTGTATTTACGTGAGATAATCCACACGATGGACATTTTGACAACTGTGTGTGCATTTGACCATTCATGTGCGAGGAGAACTGATCACGCGCTGTCTGAGAGAGCTGGGATCGCACACAAGAAAGAAAGAGCATTTCTGGTCTGTCATTCAGCGCGATTCCGCCTATCCCACCTTCACTAATCGAGAATGAATATGAATTGTGATTGAAAGCATGCAGTTCTCAATGTGTGTGTTGTCATCATTAATTTTGAAGTATTTCCACACCCCTGAGGCTGACATTGTTTCTGCTGCTGCCGCTGGTGTCTCTGTGCGCGGAAAATTCTGTCAGTTACGTCATGTGAGGCATCGGTCTTTGGTATCAGGGATATTTTTACGAGTATGAGTACAAGTACATGAGCTTGGTATCGGTGCATCCCTAATTAAAATGATTAAGAGTGTAGGCTTGTCTGGCTATCACTAGACCAAGCTCAATTTAAAATTGAACATTGGTCTGGAAAGTCTGCTATGTATTTTCTACTGCACAAGAGGCGTGATCAACGAGCATTATTCACGCAATTGGATAGTCCTACAGCCAATCAGATCAACGATCCGGGTGACGTACTTTGCAGCGGGGCAGGCTGGTAAATTAGGCTTTTACCAAAGCCGATCGGTAGTAAGGCAAACACATCCTTCTTTTTTATGAATTGCTCCAGGGCAAGTCTCTGTTTCGTTTTCAAAGAAAACTTGCCTTTGAAATCTTTTAAAACGTTGCTGCGCTTCGGTGGCCGCCATGTTCAATGTAAACAAAAAGCTGTTTACTGTCGCTTCGTCATCGTGTTATACCCACCAATAGCGAGCAAGGTGGATAAGCCAGTCTGTGATTGGTTCCCACAAAAGTGTAACAGAAGCAGTAGAAATGAATGTACGGGTTTCCAGACTGAGTTGCCGGACGAAATCAAATCGCCGGCAGATCAGGCTGGGTTTACCCAGACTAAGTGTAGGCTATAATATTTCCTAACATTGCAGTCATCAATGGAAATTAAGCGCAGCCTTACTTCATGCACCGACTTTAAAAACGACCTGTTTAACACAAAATACTTTTATTTGTTTCACTAGCCTATATGAGAAATAATGGAATAAATTAAGACAGTTATATACTGTTATCAGCATATTATGTTGAAATTCGTCCCCTTCTTGTTTTAAAACGGAAAGATTTCCAATATTATGACGAGGGGATACAGCTGCGCCACTGCCTGTTGGCACATCTTTACAACTAAAGACGTGAACGTGAACTTACGCACTGCGTAATGCGTGTCAACATTGCACTGCACATGTGCCCCAGAGACTGAGAAAGTAGGTGGTTTCAAGCGTTTACATGGTCATTTTTTGCTGTTGGATCGGATTAGAAAAGGAATAATCCACCCCTTCCAATCCGATCGAAATTTCATTCGGATCGAGCTCAGTCGGATCGATTAAAGGATTAGTCCACTTTCAAATAAACTTTTCCTGATAATTTACTCACCCCCATGTCATCCAAGATGTTCATGTCTTTCTTTCATCAGTCAAAAAGAAATGAAGGTTTTTGATGAAAACATTCCAGGATTTTTCTCCTTATAGTGGACGTCAATGGCCTCCAGACAGTTGAAGGTCAAAATATCAGTTTCAGTGCAGCTTCAAAGGGCTTTAAATGATACCAGACGAGGAATAAGGGTCTTATCTAGAGACACCATCGGCCATTTTTGAAAAAAATACAACTGTATATGCTTTATAAACACAAAATATCGCTGAAACCAGAAATACGTTCAAGGCAAATGTATGTCCTACGCCTTTCCTATTCTATTTACGGAACGAACGCAGCACCAGTTTTGTTTTTTTCGTCCCTCATGTCCCTCAAAACAGCTGTGAAATGAGACTGTTTGTATTTTGTGTTGTTTGAATGTATTTAGACATTGGTAGGTCTAAGTCATCCAATATTGAATTTTTCCACTATAGATAACTAAGAGTTGTCTGTATTTCATTGGCTCTGTGCTGCGCTCTGTTCAATACAAATGAATCTAATCAAAGATGGGGAAAACCAGGTTTCAAAATAATAGTCATTCAATTGTTATTCAATATTGAGCATGCTAAAGTTCCTTAATAAGACCAGCCGCCCAGACAAAAAAACAATCTTTCAATGAGTTTACTGATGATAATTCATATGCAAATAGGTGTGGTTTTACAAGAAAATACAGAAATAAACTTGCATGAGTGATGAATTTACATTAACATTTTACAGGTATCACATGATACAGACTGATGGCGGACCACACTGAAGAAAACAATTTTCAATCTGAAATAGTATTTTCTTGTAAAACATACTCCAGTAATCTTTGTTTAATGAAGAATCATTTTTCACAGTATAGAAGTGTCTGTTAGCCTACAAGCAAACAGCTCTGACCTCCTTCACTGTCAGTGAAATTAATGACTCTCTTTCTCTCTAGTTGTTCCAGGTCAAGGTCTGCATCCAGGTGTGATAGCAGTGATAGTTATTGCTGTTATTGCAGTGGTGGTTGCAGCTGTTGGTGGGATTATTTACTATTTCTACAGGAAAAACGGACAAATGTGTAAGTATTACAGCTGAAATATATTGTGCAGTAGATTGTAAAGGTGTAGCAGATGATGCTTAGTCAGGTTTAAACCTTTTTGTGCCTTTGTGATTGTGATTGAATGTGTTTTGTTCAGGTTGATCTTGCAGCAGGGTCATTCTGTGTCAGCTCAACCTCAGGTCCTCGGCTCATTTTTGATTTTGGTGATATTTTGTTCTGTAGAAAGACAAACATAAACGTCTTCACGTCTGTGTTTTCAGCTCCTCCCCGATTGCATGTAGGTTAAAATGACAATTTTCACCTGAGCTTTGGAGCCAAATTAGAGGAGTGTAAAAATGACTTTAGAAAGATGGCAGCATCATTATTTTATTTTTACAGAGATTGGTAGGTCTGTTAGTAAAATCTGTTGACTTTAGCCATCTTTGTTTCGTTATATGCCAACAGTGACAGTTCAAAAATGGCAAAAAGCACTTCTTGTTTTTTGTCTCAAGTTTGCATGCCTGTAAGTCAAGAAGTATTAAAGATATCTTAATATCCTTTTAGATTCTGTTTTTTAACAAACTTTCCTTTTGGGATCTTCTTTTTAAAGGCCATTAATGATTCAATCCCAGAGATATGGAGGTCTTAATGTGGATCCATTAGTAAATCGGTAAATTGTACACGTTTTCAGTGATCAAACACCAAATGTGGTTTATTTTGCACACAGCTGATACTGCATTTAAAGATTTAAACTAGAAATGTATCTTGTTTCCCTCTATCAAAAGAATTGAATATAACAAAACTCTTGGAGTACCAAAATCAACCGAAGATGGTTAAGGTGAGGCACATTAAGTGTATTTATAAGAATCTGTATTTGAATCAGTTTTAGGGATATTTGGAAGAAATGATTTTGTTCATTTTAACAGCTTCTGAAGCGGTATCCTAACTACGCGTGACCGCATTGATGTCCCTATATCTATGAGATTGAACCATACAGGGCCTTAAAAATGAAGATTTCAAAAGAAAAGATTAACCGGAACAAGAATCTAAAATGGCTTTAATATATCTTAAACTTAAAAGGTATGTAAACTTCAGAAAGATGTTTGTTTTAGCACTCAGAGATGTGTGTTGTGTTCAGTTGTTTAGATAGAGGGGAAACAAGATACATTTCTAGTTTAAACATTATTTATTCTTCAGACATTCCTCTTTACATGCAATAAGTATCGGCTGTGTGCAAAGTGAACCACATTTGGTTTTTGATCACTGAAAATGGGGAAAATGCTTTGAGATCCCCATATCTATGGGACTGAAGTATGTATGTAGGGCATTGAAAATGAAGATTTGAAAAGAAAATAATCTAGAAGGATATTAAGATATCTTTAATACTTGTTGAGTTACATGCATGCAAATTTGAGGCAAAAAAAACAAAAAACAAAACAAGAAGTGCTTTTTTCCTATTTTTGAACTGTCACTGTTGGCATACAATGAAACAAAGATTGCTAAAGTCACAGATCTCTGTGTAAAGATAAAATAATGATGCTGTCGTTCTTCTGCCGTGTGAAAATGGTGGATTACTCAGTAAACATACATCTGTGATATTTAATATTTTGGCTTTCATTACTATTTATGTTTGTCTTTCTACAGAAAAAAAATATTAACAAAATCAAAAATTTGAGCAGGGGATTTCTGGTTGATTTGACACAGAATGACTCTGCTGGATAAAGAACAACCTGTACAAAAACACATTAAATCACAAACACAATCAAAGGTTTGAGCTGCGGAGGTTTCCCAAATTTCGTTGATTTGACACGGAATGATCCAGCAGCATTATAAAGAACTGCCACTAATACTCAAATATTAAAGATGGCAGTGATATGAAAGATTTTGAAGATTTGATGACCAGGAAGCAGGAGGCAGATGTGAAGCAATTGTTTTTGTTCATTTCTGTTGTTATTTTTTTTTATTGTTGTTCTTATAATTTGTTTAATATTTCTCTCTTTGTACAGTATGAGCTTCTGTGACAGATATTAACTCTAAGTAAGTAACTCAAACCTTTCAGTGTAATACATTCACTTATCATTACTGACATTTATTCTTAATTTAGCAATATGTGAATTTTAATGAAAAATTGTATATAAAAATGCTTTACTGCAATGAATTTTGCTCTTTTGTCATATCAGTCTCAATCCTCATGATGCTGTGAAATCAGTTTTCAAGAACAGCTTTTATTTGAAGAGATCTGATCTAAGAAAATACACTAACTTGAGATATGAAGAAAAAAGTTCTTGACATAAGTAATATTGTATTGATATTGTTTATTATATCCAGTGATTTTCCAGTTATGCACAAATGCTATTGTGTGACTCGTTTAATTGGTCAAAACTCCTTACTGTACAAATGGTATTTTGTGTCTTATGTTTTTCATTTTTGATTGCATCTGTCTCTTAATGTTTTTGTTGTTGTTTTTGGTCAGATTCCTCCACATAGAGAAGAAATGAGCCAGAGGACACAGACCTGCCTTTGGTGAAGGAAAACTCTTCCAGCAGCTTCATTATGAAACCAACATAACAGATTTCCCCTCGTGAGCCTCTAAAATCCTCTCTGCAGATGAATCTAATCTAAATCTCACATTTCATTCCTGTCACTCACTCTGAATTCTGGATAATTCGCTTTACACCATTCTTCAGTTATTAGCCAAAATATCTGATGAGAAAAGTCATGTATAGACTAAAAAAAAAAAAAAAAAAGTGACACTTGTACAATTTTTAAAAGCTTCTAGAAACACGTGTTTGTGCCACACTGACTGTTTTGCTCTGTGTACAGAGTTTGATGTGATTGCAGGAATTATCTACTCATTCATTTCTATTTGCTTACCTTATAATATAAACTGCCTTATTTTTGTCACACAACATAATTGCACTTAATTTGACATCCTATTTCGTGTTATCTGCAGGAAATCTGAACATCTGATTGTGAATGTAAATGTAAACCGTCTGATATGGGTAATGATTAATCGTTGTGTGAGCTGATTTTTAACTTGTTTTTTAGTTATTTTTTTAGTGAATTTTCAGCTTGGAATTATTTTGTATTTGCTGTTTCAAGACTAATGCAAAACTTTGCTTCACTAAATAAAATGGTGAGAAAAAACAATATTCTGAAATATTTTATGGCTGCTGTTGTCTGTTTGTTCAGTCTGTAAAAATGAGATGACCAACAGCTTCACCAGTGTGTAGCAATGGATGTGGACTCCTCACAAATGAATGTCAGATTAATTGCTAGATTCAACTCTCTTGTGCTCTAGAGCAGATCTACTGAACAGGGCAGATTAGTGTGAGACCACAATCACAGAAAACTGCAGATGGGAGAGGAAACTTCTGTGGTCGATCTACAGACACAGGTGATTTCCATCATGACCAACACATTCACCAAGAGTTGAGATCCAGTTAATGGAGCACATGTTGAGCTCACAGTGCTAAAAAAAATTTTTTTTTTGTTTGTTTGTTTTTTTGCTGTTCCTTAAAAGTCCACCAGATGGCGTCATTTATCAGTTAAATCAATATACTGCAGATGTAAATATCAGTACATCTCTAACTGGGTCATTCTACAGAAACGTCCACTTTTGGTATGACAAAATGTCTTAAAATGTATTTCTTTTTATAACATTTAAACTTAGACCACATTATTATATTACACTTTGACTTTATGAATACACATGACAGCTTAATGATTTTTTTTTTTTTTGTACATTTATTTAAAGACTGCATGTCCCCTTTTTTGTCACTGGTGTTACCTTACTTTACTTCTCTGGCATTTTTAAACATTTTTATGAAATATTATTTCTCAATTTTTTCAGCACATGCAGTCAGAGTTACAGAATAATAAAGATAATGCAAAAAATAAGGAGATTATGTGTTTTTTTTTATTTTAATCAGGTTAGTTAAAAGCGTGATTGAATGATGATAATTCAATTGTGCAACCACGTATTTGCTATAACAATGAAAATATTTGAAAAACAGTTATAAACAAGTAATGATGCAATCCTTTAAATCTTAATTCTTGAGTGTAGCAGAATTCAATGAATGTAAAATTATCATCATGTCACAAATGACACATTTTATTTAATGTGACAGACAAAAAACAGTAACACCAGTGACACAATGAATCTCCAGTGACGTATACATAGGACCAAAGATCCTTAATTTTTCAACTATAATTAAGTAGATTGGACTAAATTTTTACATTTGGTGTACAATAAAAGACTTAACATTGACACTTAGTGAAAATAGTCAGAAAAAGATCATAAACAACTTTTTAAAACTGTCTGTAAAATACGCTGTCTGTAAAATCGCTGCACTGAATTTAGCCATATCTGACCAAAGGAGGATTAACAATGAGAAAGAAAAGTTAGAATCATGTAATCTTAGTGCTATTTTATGCAAAAGAACTAAATGAATAGCTTTAAATAAAGTTTATCTATAAACGGGGAACACCAGTGACATTTTTCATGAAAAATGCATTTTACAAAATGGCTGCTGCAAGGTATCAACCCACATGTTGTCAATCATGATATATTCATTAAATCAAATAATTTAATCCATTTGTATTCTAGTTTTTTATAATTCTCTAGCAATAAAGTAGGTCACATCAGTGACTTCATATGAAATTATGATTTTCTAATTAAAATTTCTGATATTTGAAAAGAGATAGTGGACTTTCCATTGGTCTTTCTTCATTGATCTTCTGGAAACAGGAAGAAGGAAGTCAAGTGATGTCATCAGTGTGATTATTTATTTCAAAATAAGAGATTTTTGTATTGAATTTTCTAAAAACCTGAAGGCTTTGAGAACAATATTATGTGTTTAAGGACTTGGCACTTAATCTGGACTGAAAGACTGGACTCTGGCGTATTGTTTTATTGTTATATGACGATGACAACTGTTGTTATTTTTTTTTTTTTCTGTTAAACATTTAATTAAAAAAAAAAAAAAAGAGATTTTTGTTAAAGGTAACACCAGTGGCACAACACCAGGGGACAACTACATTCATTATATATTTTATAATATTTATTCAGCATTTGTTTTTTTTATGTCATTTACATTATATATTTGATAGTTATGCATACATTATTGTAGCTGAAATGGTAGAAAAACCTGTTTCTGAGCTCAAAATAAAGCACTTTCCTTCTGTACATGACTGTGGGGACGAGCACTTCTGTGGCGCTTGGAATTTTTATAATTAATTAAAAAACAAATATTGCCACATTGATGGCTCAAGAAGGCTTAATTGTTCAAATAACATATTGTTTCATATTAAAATATATAAAAAATTGTAATCCTAAAGTGTTTTTCAAGTGTAATATTTCTGTAAAGTATATTTTCTGTGTGTAGTATTTTGTGTAACTGAATCCTCAATCCTGTTCATTTCTTTTACCTTCTGTGGATCCTGTCATTCAACACTCTGATGCTCTAAACTTTCACCTTTATCGTTTTAGGATTCAGCATTTGACCTTTACCCACTTTGAGTAGCTGTTCAACTCATTCCTGAACACAGTGTCTAATCAACTGTAATTTAAAAAAGATTTTCTGTTTCATTTAGGCCTATACATATAGGATAGTGAAGCTAACGTTATGAAGGTGATTGTGGTTACTAGATGGCGCTCTTGTACAGTATAAGTTAGGCAATTCATGTTTCCCCCTTCAATTTATTTGTAAATTTCTGCACGTATTATAAGCATTTCCGACTTGAGATTCATGCCAGGCTATTTTAAAGGAAAGTTTTGTCCTTAGTGCAATGCAAACATGTTTGCTTTGGAGTTATTAGTAAATTAGTATTTAATACTAATTTACTTTTTTAAATCCTTAACATGACGAAATAGTCATGAAATAGTCATGCCTGTGTAAATAGCATATTAGGCGTCGTTTATTCTTTGATAATATGAATCTTCGCTTTAGTTATGTTATAGTTTGATTTCTGAGGGTGTTTACATCTGCTGCTTTTGTGTTCCACCAAAAAGGCGGTCCATTTCATGATAAAGAAAACACATACCAGTTTTGCAGTTGTTTGTTGTCAAACACACAATTATTCTTGCTAGGTTTTTACCGAATCCTGGCGGATAGACTCTGCTAGCACTGTTGTGTTTGTACCGTTATCAACAGAGAGGGTCATTTAACATGTTTCACACACTTGATTCCGCAAACGTTTACTGAGCTGTTTTAATATATTGTGCATTGTATAAATTGATATATTGTATTCATATTCGATCAATTTTATGTTTAAAAGCGAATGTTTATCATGTGTTTATCATATCTCACTGCGTGCCGCCATGTTCGCGTTACGTCACATGTAAACAAACGTTGAGGACTTCCGCATGAGCTGTAAAAAAATAAGTGGCGTTATATTGCACTTTTTTTAGCACAAGTTGGAAAGTATCATTTTGTGAGGTGGGCAAAATAACATTTAATTAAAAAAATTGAAATTAAAAAAATATAACATGCACAGTTATAATCTGCAAGTAAGTGATTTTCACCTGGTGGACGATAAACAGTTAAATTCGATCAAATGACGGACCCAAGCAATATCATAACTGATTTGGCTCTTTAGACTGGTACACCACCTAGCAACCAAACAGAACACCCTAGTGACCGCATAGCAAATCACTGACACCTCAGGACACCTTGGCAGGTGACTTATATTCCAGAACTGGAGCAGGAGGATCTTCACGAGGAGTTTGGCGCCATCAAGGTGATTTATTTTTTAGTGTACGCTTTTTCCTGACACATTTGGGGTTTAACTTAATTTTTATGAGACTGTTCTACTGCTTGAAAAAAAAATTTTGTTTTAAATTTCTGATTGAATTACATTTGATTACAATTTTAATTATGCATTTTGTTGTATATTTTGGTGTTGTGAAGCACAGAATGGGCATAAATGCGCAGAATGGGCATTTGTAATGGGTCTTTTGTAATACTCATTAGGCAATTCATGAACAAAGTTGTTTTGTAGATAGCAATAAATTAGGTGTAAAATGGTGACCCTGTCTGTTACATCTGCAAACTGCTTTAAACTACACTGCAAATCACGCTCATATCACCATTTAAAACCAAAACAAAAATATTTAGCCCTATAAAAATCAAGCTGTCCTTTAATTTGCTCTTGGGGGCCCCTGGTGGAGGTGGGGCCCTAAGGCTCTGACTGTAGTTATACAATTTTGCAGGCATTTAATAACCATTTTCCATTGATGGTTATTAAATGGTAGTAAAGTATTTTGGAGGCTTTTAATAGTGTAAAATAGACATGTTTTTCACTGTCTGCTAAGGGAAGTTTTAATGTAGAGTGATCAGTCACATGACATGAAGACTGTCATGCTTCACTGCAAGTGATTGAAAAAATTGGTTACAGGAAAAGTCCATTTTTAAAGCAACAATTATGCTAATGAAAGAATGTCATAACTTTTAGTAAGAAACTCCCCAAAATGGATGAAAAAAAAAAAAATCACTTATTCCTGATACACAAAATATTACAAACACAGTAAATATTGCAACTGGCAGTAAATAAGGCATTACATTTATTTTTAAAATGATTCACTTATTTGTGTCTTTGACACTGACAGACCAACAGTTATTTGCAAAAAAGATGGGTGGAGCAGGCGTGATAAGAATAGTGGAAACTTCTCAGAAATATCTTAAGTGTTGCTGGAGCTGCAAATAACTAACTGAAACTAACAGTTCTTATCTGCAGGGTCACAGCATGAGTTTAAGAGTATAAGGTCATATACATAGAGAGATGCATATGCCGCTGAATATTAATTTTATATTTCACATACACATAAATAGTATATGACATTAATATTTCACATTCACACAGCAAGATCTCACAGAGAGTTTATTTTTGTCAAACATTTTCCATTCTGTAAAATTCCATTTTGCAGTAAAACATTATATTTTGCATAAAGAGGAAGTGAAATTGTGGAAGTTCTTCAACCACACGATTCTCAGGAACACACTTTCACTCTATTCACACCTCAAGACATGTAAACACAGATGCACAGTAACCACAGACGTCCAGTGATCACACATTCTCACACACATGGTCTCTACCCAACATATGAAACTACATTTCTTTCCAGTTCTAAAAATAAGGCCTTCTGTGGGGTGAGTCTGTTGAATACAGTACTATAAAAATACACAAAATACAAAAATAAAATAAAATAAATAAATCCCATCAGTTTGCTGCTAATATTTATCACAACATTAAATGTATTCTGTTATTCTGCAGTTTTATGTACATCGATCAGTGACTTGATCTGAATGCATTGAGAATGTGCTGCTAAAACTTATAAAATGGCTATTTGAAGTCTGCTGGGATTTCCTGAACATACACAGAGTAAAACTGACAAGTATCCTCCTAAAATTAATACTTCTGAATAAATATCTGAGCCGTTCTCACATCAGTCCCAGTTATGAAGATTAGTTTTTATGATGCTGCTTAGTTTTAGTCTATGTAACTTCGCACTCTCCCCAAATGTTGTGCTAAATTCGGTTCATGATAAATGTCTGTTAAATGTAGATGAGTTTTGAGCTTGTTGAGAATCCACATGAGGGTTTTAGGAGCTCTGAGGAAACTATAGACTTGCTTCATCTGTGTAACTTTGCGGTCTTCACCAGAATTTGTGCTAAATTCAGTTCATTTATCATATATCATGTATATTTATAGTCTTACAAACTAAAATGAAATGCTCAAAATGAGAAACTCTCAAATAAAATCTAGTTAATGTCCCACTTTCTCTGTATGTTTGACCTTTTGAACTTTAGTAGAACTGTAACACATTAACATGCAGAATCAGAATCGGGATTTTTTTTTTTTTTACAAACAACACAAAAATATTTGGGAAGAAAAACAGTTTACAGTACATTTAAAAAAAGATTATTGCAGGGGTTTTGCAGAAAGTTGTGTTAAACCCAAAGTATACTTTGTCTGTCTGTGTTCCACAACGGTCCGCGTAACGTAATTTTAATCATCCGGAGGGTCTGTGGACGTCTGGAGAGGCTGCTCACTGCAGAGCAAATGACTGAATTACATCTAGCTCCTTGATGTCCGGCGAGGAGCAAATATAATTTGGGCCTAATGGATGGAGTTATATCCAACCACATCTTAACCCTACCCACAACTCTATCCCTCCACTCCATTAAACATCCAGAGAGGTGGAGCTGGACATCACCTGTCTATGCACTATAGTACCGTGTGAATGTCCACGGGTGAATGTTGAGACAGAAGAGTCCACTAAATGGCAATATGCATAGTTGTGAGGCGGAAAATAAAGTACTGTGTAGAACGTTACTTGGGCCTCAATTTTTGTGGGTACAACAGTGCATCTGTGAGTCACTTGAGTGCTTGAAAACAAAGACCACTAGAGCCAAACGTGTCGTTCTACACTCTTTAAAAAACAACAAAACAAACAAACAAACACATGTACACATAAGCTGCTGCTAGCACAGTGCATGTAAGCACAAACACCGCTTTCCCTCCTTAAACAGCTTTGTTGCAATAATTGGCTTAACCTACTGACTGTGATCAGAACATCATTAATGAGGAAACTTCTTTCTTTTAGTTTAATTAACGTCTGGTGACAACAGCTGCGTACACCACCTCATCTTCCTGTTTAACAGTCTGAAAGAAAACACAAACACACAAAGAGACAAATTGTCATAGCCAACAATATTCATAATATATAATGCATGCATTATATTATTTGAAATTGATCCTTTGTGATGTTGGAGGAGATGCCTCAGAATGCAAAATCTCTTTTGGTGGAGATATGGAACATCATATATTCATCTCATCATGCTTCCATGATGTATTTATTTAGGTGCCCAAACCTGTTCCTGGAGATCTGCCTACCTGAATCAGCTAATTAAGATCTTCAGGAACAATTAATTGTTACGGACTGGTGTGTTGAGCAGGGCTGGAGCTGAACTCTGCAGAAAGGTAGATCTTTAGGAACAGGGTTGGGCACCCCTAATTTAGGGTGCGTTCACACTTGTCATGTTTGGTTCGATTAAAACGAACCCTGGTGCGATTGCTTGGTTAGTGCGGTTCATTTGAACATATGTGAACGCTGCCATCCGAACCCTGGTGCGCACCAAACAAGCGGACCGAGACCGCTGAAAAGATGGGTCTCGGTCCGCTTCCAAACGAACTTTGGTGCGGTTCGAATGATATATGAACGCAACACGGATCAAAGACATGTAACCGAACCAAAAACAGGAAGACGAGACCCTAAAAAGGACAGAATCCTCACGCGTGTCGGTTTTTCTTGTCATAGTCGTGAGTTTGCCCATCACAGGCATCAGACGCGCGTCTCCATGCAGCAGATCATTTGTGTGTGTGACGGATGGATTCCTGCCAGTGTTTTGACTACTTTACACATTTTATAAGCTTCCAGCTGGCCAAAATACCATCACACGCAGGCTACGCACCACTACATACACACAACGAGCGCATTTATCTCAGCACACAGCACTATTTTGGATGTTCGGTAAGTTCCGTCTCAAAATAGGCAATACGTCATAAAATCCGACCAGTCATGTTGTGAATGTATCCCTATGCCTTAAGGTTCGGTATCTTTTGGTTCGGTGATAAAATTGCCAATCTGAACGCTAACCGGACCAGGACTAAATGTTTTTTTTTTCTTTTTTGGTCCGTACCAAATGAACCAAATGAACCGAACTACAAGTGTGAACGCACCCTTAGAGTGAGCTTGAGTTTAAAAATCATAATAGTGTGAAAAAGTAAGATGCATTTTGTGAGGAATTATTTAAGTAAGAGGCCTGTCTCATTGTCTGGAATTTAACATGGAATTACAGTGTCATAGAGAAATGTGTCAAAATCACATTAACTTATTTTTTATGCATGCAATATCAAGAAGAATTATGTCAATAAATATGCCAAATCTGTCATATATAATAGAGTGACCTGTATATCCACTAATTAATCTGAGTGTGATGTATTTGTTTGCTATGACAACTGCATATGCCTGCTGCTGATCTATGTCAAATGTCAAGCTACACCCATGAATAGAACCCATTATATCCAGTGATTCTGGCTATGATGTATGTGGCGAAACACAATAAATCCCTGACACTAAACTTATTAATGCCCCTTTCTTTTTCTGATGTACTCTAAGCATTTGCACTATGCTTACAACAACATGACTAATGGATTATGAACGGTTGCTTTGACGCTTCCAGTGTGATGGGACAACGGTTGTGCCTGGTGTAGACACAGTGTTATCACCTATTTTTTTTTTTAGCAAACCCAAATAACCAACAACACTAATAGGTTTATTGGGAATTATACCCATTCACACTTAAACATCTAAATGTGACTCTGCTGAATAAGACACACATGACAGAATCTTACCGGATTGTTTCTTTTGTAGAATTTCGGGTCAGCGTAAGTGATCTCTTCTTCACGGGCTTCAACTATTTCAATATCAATAACAATAGATGCATTAAATCAACAAGTAATCACTAAACATATTCCATTATTTGAGGTGTATTAATAAAGCATAAATGTATTATAATAATTAATATGTTTTTAAAGATGTTTCAGCAGTAGGTAACACTTGCCTTGTTGGTCTGTTTTTCTTTGTTTCCTGCAGGTGTAGAAGATCCCAACCGAAGCCACAATCAACAGAAATCCAGCAGCAGCAGAAGAAATCTGTACGGCCAGGATTGAGCCTGAAGAAGCTGAAGTATGTGAAGTAACTTCAGGAGAACGTAAAGGAGAACGTGAAGTAGAGGGCGGTTTTGTTGTTGTAGCAGCTGAAGAGGGACAGTTATTAGTCTGAGTGAATGGGTAGTAGAAAGTAGTAAATTTGTAACAAACATTCTGAAACATCAGGACTATAAATGTATTGCTATGTCAGTGAGAGTTTATTATGGTGATGAACTCATAATTGTATAAATTTCAGTAATCATTTCATAATACAATTTCCACCCATTCTCTTGATCATCTGAATTTTGGATTTGGCACTGATTCTTGTTAAAGTCTTCAAGGAAAATATGAATGTGTAGCAACATTAGACATATACACTGTTAAAAATAAATGTAAATTTACAGGTAATGGTCTGTATTTTTTTTTTTTTTTTTACAGATTTTTGTTCCGCTTGTCAAAGTAGTTCTGCTGCGTTCAATGTTTCGTTTCGTAACGAATTTCTTTTCATAATATCATCTCGTAATATAATATAATCATACATTCTTTGTTGAAAGACACTGACATTTCAACAATGTAGAGTTGAAAAAAAAAACGACCTCTATTTAAGTGTTTGGTGAACCCTTTTTTCCCCATTTAGGAGAATTTTTGGTGTCACTGAGTGCATCACCTGTTGGATTGTATACTCAGGGTAGCTAGATCACTTTTTGAAGAAAAGTTCGTTTGCTCACATACTGTTTTATTATTACACTGCTTCAGGCCCTGCAGCATGTCTGTTTGAGGTAGCAAGCTTAATTAGCCTCCCTTAGACCATGTTGGTTGTGTTGGTTCCCTATAGTCACAGAAACTTAGGGTACTTTGGGGTACTGTTTGGAAAGTGTAGCCTAGCACAGGTAGCAGTTAGCTTCCCGTAGTTAGTGGGTTAGAGCTGGTTCCCTGTAGCTTGGTTCCCTGGAAATTCACGAAATGAAACCACGTGTCATTGAATCGGCAGGCCTCTCTAGGCCTCCTTTTTAGTTTACATGTTGGCACAGATTGTGTTTTTCTGTGCGGCTTAAGATGAGATGTCAGTAGTGAAACCTTACTGAGGTTTGGTTTAACCTATTGTTGCCTCTCTGAGTCGATGATTCTAGTTGAGCTAAGAGCCACCTAGCGCTTAGGTTGGATCTTTGTGCTCCTGGAAACGGCCACGAGACTTATGCCACGTGTCCTGAAGGATGCTAAGCCTGAGGGCCGCCTTTTTTGGACACACTGGTGTTTGTTTAGGTGTATTTCTCTCCGAGAACTATTTCTATACACTTCGCTGGCCAGGGGCCCAAGTGGTAGATCCAACCCCCTCTTTTGCGGGTTGTTTACCAGGCTTGGGACCTAAACACTGCCACAAGCTGATGCCATGTGTCTGTTGAGGTTATAGGCCTTCCAGGCCTTCCTTAATACATGTTGGCGTACGCAGTACTCCTCTTGCTTAAAGAGTAAAAGGGGCTTTTACTGAGTACACTGCTTATTGGATTGTGTTGGGTGGATTATCATAAGAGCACTGTGCAGCTTTCTATTGCTGCCATGGAAGTTGTCTGTCTGCCGCCGGCTTAGACAGATGTTCAGAATGGCTTTACCAAAAACAGGCTACTTTCTGAAGTTTACTTCTGTTTTCATATATAAAACTGTTGTCATGTTGTAAGCCCCTCTTGGGCCTCCATGAATATGTGCTCTTGGCATAGTCTACCTGTTAGGTGAGCTCTGCGCTTCCCCCTTGGGGTTGGGTTTGTAATAGTGCTTAGCTCCCTAAGCTGATTATGATGGTTAGGCCTTGATCAGGCCCCGTCTTAAGGGTCAGCCCCAGGCTGGTTTGTGCTCCCCTTTCAGGGTTTTCTGCGCACAGCCTCCTCAGTGCGTTAATTAAGCACTGGGTAGATCCTAGGTTGAGCGGATTATCTCCCCTCGATATGAGGGTTCATAGCACTCAACTGAGTTCTGCTCTCCAGGATGCCCGTCTCTACGCGTGGGTCTGAGCTGGTTTCTGCCTTTCTGCAGTCACTCTTACCTACTATCTTCCTGAAGAATGCGTTTTAGAGGCTCTGTATTCAGACAGGGTTGGCCTGAACTGAGTCTGTTCCCTGAGAAGACCAGGTCGGCCTCCCTGGTGGCAATGAGGGTGACCCCGTTCCCCTCAAGAGTGGCTGGCCGAGGTTCCCTTTGGTTCCTTGGCCACATTCCCTTAAAGGGACCACTTTTCTTTACGGAAAAGTGGGTTCTGGACGGCTTAGCGATTTCTTTAGGCTCTATTTGTTAAAAGAGAAAGGTAGAAGCCTTTTGGAAGTTTAGCTTGGGCTGATGGCCAAAGGGAATGCTGTCACTGACAGCCTGGTGTGACCCGAGGGGGAGTTGCTGAGCAGTTCGAGAACTGCTTTGAGGCCTTTGTCTCAGCCATATTTTTTGGCAGGCACTCCCCTCGAGCATGGCAGCGTGGGTATATCGTTCCCCAAAGCGTTTATGGCAAACGCAGAGTAGAGTTCCCTTTCGAAAGGGAACGTCTCAGGTTACGTATGTAACCGTGGTTCCCTGAGAACAGGGAACGAGACTCTGCGTTTCCTTGCCATGCTTCGGGTTGCCTGCCTACAGAACAGTCCCACAAGACGATAGATGGAGACTCCAGGCGCTCCTTTATACTTACGGGTCGCGCCGTATGACTTCATAGGCTGTCGCCGGTCAATAGGAATTGGAGTTATTGGATAGTGCTTTCAGACACCTGGGTCACGTGACGTTCCCCAAAGCGTTTATGGCAAACGCAGAGTCTCGTTCCCTGTTCTCAGAGAACCACGGTTACATACATAACCTGAGACGTTCGTTTCATGAGTCTTTCGGGTTTTTGAGTCGTTCCTTAATCACGTGACAGACCCATACGCTAAACCAATGCATTCTGAGCCGGAAAGAGAATTGATTAGTTCGTTTCATGAGTCTTTCGGGTTTTTGAGTCGTTCCTTAATCATGTGACAGACCCATACGCTAAACCAATGCATTCTGAGCCGGAAAGAGAATTGATTAGTTCTCTTCATGAGTCTTTCGGGTTTTGAGTCGTTCCTTAACACTCTGAGGTCTGAGGTATCGCCGGCGATACCACCGCGGTTTTTTTCTTACCGGTGTGAAAGAGACTCAAAATACTCTGTCAATGTTGCACATACAATTAAGCGTTATACACCATTTTAATCTGTGGAATATATTCTTTTATTTGTGTACGCTCAGAGTAAAAACAAAATGTTGTGCTTTTTGTAAAATAAAGAAAACTAACATGATGCATGATCTCTCGTCTCCCTCTGAAGGAAGTCCAATCTGATAGTTCTCAGAAAATGAACTGTAACTTAGTGAATACTAATGACACAAAAATTAGACTTATGTCTAAAAAAACGTTGAAATGTCAGGTTTTAAATCGTGTAAGTCAAATCGAAAACAAATATTCTCTGTTTATGTAATCTGTATGAAAAGAGAGCCATGTCAGAAGTCCATGATTCAGCTCATTATCCGCTAATGTGGCCACGCCCACGGAGCCAGCGCCATTCAGAGGCAAATTCAGTCAATACATGCATACATCGTTTATTTATTGTCTTGAAAAGTGTTTTGAATAGCCATAGTTAACGATCTCTGACCTCTGTTAGTTCGGTTAGTTCCTGGATTGTTCCCGGCTGCAAGTATGAATTGAAAACACAGTATCCAGCACTCATAGTGATGACAATAAATCCTGAATAAATATTACTATAGAAAATTGACAAACATATGAGAATCCATCAATATTTCTCCAAATGTGCATGCTTTTAAGCTAAAAGCCTATATGAAATGCCATAGAGGTAACATAATTGTTCAGACACTTTGCATCACAGAAATACATTATATTTAAAAAAATATAATAGAATACCATTATTTTAAATTGTAATAATATTTCACAGTATTGCTGTTTTTTCTGTATGTTTGATTTACACCATCATGAGATTTGAGACATGATCACAGAGGGTTTTTTCACAGCTTTCCTGTCTGAAAGAGCTCATTATTTATGCAGCTCATTAGAGCTCTTTATGCGATTCTTTTGTCTTCTCAGGTGAGAATCACCCATTATTCATGATGATTCACGCCTCCACGCATACTGTGTTTCTTGACCAAAGATGTTTTTAAAAATTTAAATCTCTCTATTGTTTTATATGAAAGAGTAGTCAGCATAATTTTTACATAATTTTGAAGCAAAAACTCTAGTCTACAACCTCCAATACCCAGAAGTCTTGTGAACACAGACTTAATATTATTTTTTTGGCCTTATTTCAGTGACTAATGTTTTGTGTTTTTTCAATAACCACGCATAAACATTATTCCTTCAAAAATACAAACATGTACATACATGTTCCTCACATATTATTGTAGCCTAGTTTGTGCTGAATACAGTGTAATGACACTTTTGTCATTAATATGTTTGTGAACAACTGAAAAAAGCACAAATGTCAGGGCATGTCAAAACTTCTCCAGGCCCCAAATCAGCCTCAGACTCCAGAGGGTTAATCACGTGACAGACCCATACGCTATTTCTGACATTTCTGTCACTATGTTTTTGTTACTGTTTCTTGAGGATCTGTGGTGTGTTATTATTTTATAAATAAATAAACCCATGTTATAAATAAAATATTGATTAATTTATCTTTTTGACTGTCTATCTGTAAATAAACACTAGGCTATATAATAATATAATAATCCAAGCCTACAATACAAAGTATTTATAGCCTAGTTTGTTCATTTTTACTCCAATTTTGAGTTTGCTGGTATAATAATTGCTTTTCCTAGGCAGACTTGACATATTGGTCTAATATATGTATAAGAAGATTGCTCAAAAAGGACATATAATGACATAAATTAAAAGCAAATAACATTTTGAATTTGAATTATTAATGTTAGTTTAAAACGTCAAGGTTATGATAACTTCAGCTTTAACAGTTGTAAAACAAACTGAAATAAAACTGGAGAGTTAAAGTTATTTACCAAGAAATATAACGTGCTTGGGTCACACAGCATTGGTTAGCGTATGAGTCTGTCACGTGATTAAGGAACGACTCAAAACCTGAAAGACTCATGAAATGAACTAATCAATTGAATCAACAGGTGAACTACTACTAGCAGTACAGAACCTATAGAATATTACGCATGCGCGACTGAACGAATCACCCCCCGAGACAACTCGTTCTTCCCGAGTCACATTAAAGATTCGTTCAAAATGAACGTATCGTTCAAGAACGACACATCACTAATGATCAGGTGGTGTTTGTTTTCACGTAATCATTATTTGATTTGAATCACTGAACTCATTTAGAGCCCAATCTCTGAGTTAGATTTACATTATTGATTACAGCAGCACTGTGATTCTACAGCATAAAATCAGCTTTTTCCATATAATCCAAAAGGATTTCACAAAAGTTGTTCTGAATGAATGAATGAATGAATGAATGAATGAAATAAAAATACTTAATTAAGGCACACACAGACATCAAGTATGAGCCTGTGAATCTCAACGACGGTGACAAGCAACATATTCTGATCAACAGATCAACTCTGAACATTAGAAAACAAGCTACTAAAAAGTCACATAAAAACATTAAAAAAAAAATAGTGACAATAAAGGAAATTACTAAGACAATTAAGCTCATAATTTATTCATGCAGCAATGCATGATGGGAGCCATGGATGAATTTTGATTGGTGGCACCCAGAATGCATTGCAACATGCTTTATGATGGTCACCACTGTTGAGATTCACAGGATGATTCTTGATCTCTGTGTGTCTAAATGAGAGCTTTTTTTTTTAAAATCAGAACTCTAAAAAAAAAAAAATTGTATTGATAAAGTTGATCTTGTGCTGTAGAATCACAGTGCTGCTGTAATCAATAATGTAAATCTAACTCAGAGATTGGGCTCTAAATGAGTTCAGATCAAATAATGATTATGTGAAAACATAACCAACAACACCTGATCATCTTTTAACTTTGCTTGTCTGTTTGATTTTAATGCAGTTAAAACTGCCCAAACAAATCTAATATTAAAAGTCAAGGGTCAAGAGCTCAACTAAAACAAACCCTGACCTCGATGATGGTAACTTAAAAACTGTGATTTTCTCCTTTGGTGATTCTGCTTGTTATCATCAGGTGTCTTCAATAATGCTCAATCATCACTTAATTATCTCATTAATGCTTCAGTGGATGAGATAAAAATATGGCAGGACTTTTACTTTCTGACCCCTGGAATGTCCACCTCTGCATAAAAGTACTATACATATTTATATATTTATCTATTGTATTTTGGAGTTACACTTTCATAAACTTTTCTATTCTCCTCTGATTATATAATGGTAAATATTACAATATCACAGCACAACAACAGTGATCAGAAATAATGATAAGCCTAATACTCACAATAAAATTAATGTCATATAGATCATTTAGTCTCGGGCGTAAGAAGTGGATTATCCTTCACTTGAAATGTTTGTCTTTTCATCCTGAAATGCGAGGCAAATGTTGGATCACAATAATTAGAAGTATCCACAAATCCCTTCACTCGATTGGGATTGTTCTCTTTTATTCTGGATAGCAAGGACAGTGACTGTAACATTGAATGTATTTTGCAGTATTAAACACGTATTTATACCGACTTCATCAGGCTCCAAAAAAATTCTTCAAAAAGAACACAAAGAATGTCCTTCTCAGCTGCCATAGTTGCAACTCTTGCGTCATCAGAACGGGGTGTTCAACGCACCACCGTTTCCGTTTAAAAAACGTTTTGCAACGTTTTGTCGGGGCTGAATGCAGCCCATGTTTAGAGTTTGTTTTTCTTTGGTCACATGTTCCCCTTTGTTCTTAGTTTCCCGCCACTTGTTTGTTACTATGGTTTCTGATTTGATTAGTGTTTGAGTTCAGCTGTGTCCTGTTAATTAGTCTCATTAGTCCTTCTGTTCACTGTGTATTTAAACCCTGTGTTTTCTTCTGTTCCTGGTCAGTTCTCTGTTGTGTATAGTGTGTTCTGTTCATGCTATCTGAGTTTTTGTTTAGTTATAATAAAAAGTACTGCTGCAATTAGATCCTACTCATCCTTTGCTGCAACCTACTGTTACATATGTGTTGTTAAATGTGATAAGAAATTATGTTGTGTAGTATGTTTGGATGTTTGCCAGAATGGCAAATGATACAATGCGCTGTAGCACGATACTATCACATTTCTTCAAAATTAAATGTGGAGACATTTTAATAGTTTACTATCAAAAATTGTGATATTGCACAAACCTATATGAAAAGAAACATGAATTTTCAGAGGAATTATCTAACTGAAGTAAAAGGCCTGTCTCATTGTCAGGCATTTAGCATGTCTCAGAGGTTCAAAAAAAAAAAACTCTTTATTTTGCAGTATTAAAACGAATTATGTCAATAAATATGCAGAATCTGTAGTGTAATATAATAGAGTGATCTGTAGTTGTGTACTCACCATAGACAGTAACATTGAATATGTATTTAGGCGATGAGCTCCTGAGACTGATATCAGCTTCATAATCTCCAGCATGTTCAGTTCTGATGTCTGTGATGGTCAGAGATCCAGTCTTCTTGTCCAGCTTCAGTCTGTTTCTGAATATCCCATCAGGACCATTATATATAGAGATCTTACTGGGCATTCCCTTGATTTCAGCTATTAGACTCCTGTTAGTTCCGAATGTCCACGCTATCTCATCATCTGTCTGTAGTTCAGTAACATTAATCTGTAGAGTGACTGAATCTCCCTCCATCACTGACACTGACTTCAGTTCATCAGCAAACACTCCTGAAGAACAAACACAAACAGTCTCTCAGTCACACATATTAAAGTTATAGGTTTAATAAAGCTTCAACTGAAGTTTGAAGTAGTTTTAAAATTATTCCAAAAGATTATAATTAGAGCTTCACGCAAATAACATTTTACTGCAAAAAATAAAAACACATTTAAACTGGAATAATTGACTTAAAAAGTACAGACTTTCTGATTTGTCCTATAGCTTTGATTAGATAATTACAAATAATTGATGAATAATGTTGATTAGACTAGTACCCTAGATCTGTATCTGATGCAAAATCACAAACCCAAATCCAGACTATATCTGTAATGTTTGTAAAAATGTTTGTAACTTACCAACCAGATGGCAAAAGCACAGCCAGAAAAAAACAAAATATTTTTCTTTAAACATTGTCTTCTAACAGCTCTGAGCATTAAAAAAAGTGTTTAATTGATTATCTGAGAGTGTTGTGAACTTTAGTAAAGTCGTCTATGAAAAATCCACATCTACTTCTGTCTTGGTGTCTCAACTGAGTGAGCATGAGTGTAGTGTGTTACCGCTCTAGTCCAGTTCCGCAGTTATGATCTTTTCTTTTTTTTTTTCCTTTGGTCTTTACCATTGTTTTCTTGCATGTGTTGCTGGTTTTCACCTGGCCTTTTTGGGTATTCTGTCTGTTCTCAACAAAAATATATATCCTAAATATAACAGCTAGTGTCATACATATTGATTTATTCAAATGTAGATTCTGAATATTTGAAACGGTTTCAGTACTAATTTTCAGCAGTATCGATACTCAGATACCAGCTATGCTTTCTCAAGTACCTAAATGAAGGTCAGAAACAAACAGCTCGTAGAGGGCAGGGCAGCTCAAACTTTGAGGGACTAAAGCTCCAGCATACCTCCAGAGGCCTCTAAATTGGTCAATTTATCACAGCTATAGAACGATGTGGCAGCATGTAGTTACAGCAACTTAAAGCTAGGGGGTGCAGTTTTGTAGAGGCTAGTAATAGCAAGTTAGCTTTGTAAGCATAAAAGGGAAAAGATCCCACCCTCGCTTCAGAACTCTCTCTCTCTCTCTCTCTCTCTCTGCAAAGCCACACTGCCAGAGCAGAATTTGCAAAGTGCCATGAGAGACAGCATTGGTGGAGGGCGGAACATAATGTTTTCAAATGACCTCATGTCTCAAAGCACACAACATTACAATAATAATGAACGTAAACAACTTATTTATGTTTATTGTTAGAACAATATTGTTAGCTGTTGTGCTGATGATGTGATTGCATGCAGGTTGCATGAAGGTATGCAAATACATATGTTGACAGGCAGGTAGGACATCCTATCTTGGTATTTGGACCAAATTAATTTTTTATAGTCATGTGATGTGTGACTTCCACAGAAGACCGCTTAAATTATTGATTGCTATCAGGCTGTGAAGAGATTTTCAACCAGTGTAAACAAACATGTTTAGGAAAAACACTAGCTTTAAAGGATTAGTCCACTTTTAAATAAACTTTTCCTGATAATTTACTCACCCCCATGTCATCCAAGATGTCCATGTCTTTCTTTCTTCAGTCGAAAAGAAATTAAAGTTTTTGATGAAAACATTCCAGGATTATTCTCCTTATAGTAGACTTCAATGGGCACCAAACAGTTGAAGGTCAAAATTAGTTTCACTGCAGCTTCAAATTGTTCAAAACGATCCCAGATGAGAAATGAGGGTCTTATCTAGTGAAACCATCATTCATTTTCTGAAAAAAATTGAAAATTATATAACCAGAAATGCTCATCTTGAACTAGCTCTCTTCTTCTTCTCCTCTATTTGAATTCCAGCAGTGTAGACACTGTTAAGTGTATTACTGCCCTCCACAGGTCAAAGTTTGAACTAATTTTTATATGCAATATGCTAGTTCAATAGTATTAGTTCAAACTTTGACCTGTGGAGGGCAGTAATACGCTTTGCAGTGTCTACACTGCTGGAATTCAAATAGAGGAGAAGAAGAAGAGAGCTAGTTCAAGATGAACATTTATGGTTAAAACTTATATAATTTGAACAATTTGAAGCTGCAGTGAAACTAATTTTGACCTTCAACTATTTGGTGCCCATTGAAGTCTACTATATGGAGAAAAATCCTGGAATGTTTTCATCAAAAACTTAAATTTCTTTTCGACTGAAGAAAGAAAGACATGGACATCTTGGATGACATGGGGGTGAGTAAATTATCAGGAAAAGTTTATTTAAAAGTGGACTAATCCTTTAATGATATGAGTTGTTCATTTTAGTTTAAACTTTATTTCTAACCCATTTGCTGTCATCAGTGTGAATGCCTCATAAGTGTTGTATAAAAGAGATTATTTTATTTATTTATTTTATTTTTTGGAATAACACAAAATACTAGTCAGATGACCTGACAGCTGTTTCATTGACAACCTGTACGCAGCAAAAAAGAAGTGTGGGATTTTTTTAAATCAAAAAACTAGAAGGCTTTCTTACCTCCCTTACGCAAAGAATATATATTTCCTGATATATGATCAATATATTCAGTGATTTAACAGTATACTAGAAAATATACAGAATAATAGGTGTAAAAATGTTACAAAATATTGAATAATACATAAGGAATTCATTGAAAAATGAAATGAAAAATATAGTTACTTGTATATCATAATGAATGTAATTTCATATTCAGTAATACACTTCATAACATATAGATGTACATGTGCTCAGATATGGTACTGCATGTGTATGAATATATTGAACATATATATTTACTTATGCAGTATACACACATATAAATATATAATATATTTCTTGTATTTAATACATTATATATGTTTAATATTTTCATGTACAGATTGTTAAGGAAAGCATAAGCACACCTGCATGTACTAAAGTATTTAGCGAACAGACTATCACAGTGCTGAAGAGAGCACAACCATTACTTTTTAAATAAGGCAATTATAATGAATGTTACAAAATATCATCAATCATCAAACTAACCACAGGCTCTACTCTTCAATTCCAAAATAATAGAACATTAAACACTAACAGATCTCCCCCCATATTAATATTGAGAAAAACACATGAAATAACACTCTCTTATCTCTTTCAACAGCCAGAAGCAGAAGCAAAGCATGTTGGGAACTAGAAATCTGTTGTAACTGGGTATATATGTGTGTACATACATTCACATTTATATGGGATTATGTATGTGCAATATATACACACAATAATGGATAAAACTTTATGAATAATATATGTAATGCTATTTTTGTTTTCTTTTCAATTTTTTTTTTTTTTTATATGTATCAATATATAGCCATGGTCAATGGATATATTGCAGTATATTGCAAAATATAAGCACTAGTTTCCCATTTATATGGACATGTATTATGTAATATGTCGCTTTATATTTTGCAGTTTTTATATATTTATATATTCTATATATTTTATATTTTACGTAAGGGCTGTCAGTCATTTTGCACATTTGAGGTCTTGGGGGCGGGGTTTTGGAGAGAGGGCATGTGGTTGAAGACATGGGGTGTGGTCTAATTCAGTCTGGAGGAAGTTAGTAAATAGTTAACATTGTCTACAGTTTTGATCTATATGTCTTCACCTCTGGCGCTCATAAATTTGCTTGACAACTATTTCAGACCACTAAACTGTTTAAGGAAATGTTTCACACATTTGCTTTTTACTGTCTGTGCTGTTGCCATCTGGTTGGTAAGTTATAGATATGTTTTATAATTTATACTTGCATGTTGTTTATGTTTATAGTTGCATGTTGTTTATGTAGTTTCACCATCAACAAATAAAAATAGAGTTCTATTTACTGTTCTATTTAGTTCTATCACTGTTTTATTTACTAGCTCTTAAAGGAACACTCCACTTTTTTGAAAATGGGCTCATTTTCCAACTCCCCTAGAGTTAAACAGTTGAGTTTTATCGTTTTTGAATCCGATCTCCGGGTCTGGCGGTACCACTTTTAGCATAGCTTAGCATAGTTCATTGAATATGATTAGACCGTTAGCATCTCGCTCAAAAATGACCAAAGAGTTTCTATATTTTTCATATTTAAAACTTGACTCTTCTGTAGTTTATCGTGTTCTAAGACCGACGGAAAATGAAAATTTGCGATTTTCTATCTAGGCAGATATGGCTAGGAACTATAATCGCATTCCGGCGTGATAATCAAGGAACTTTGCCGTACCATGGCTGCAGCAGGTGCAATGATATTATGCAGCGCCTGAAAATAGGCTAACTTCTGTCAACATAACCAGGGGTGCAGGAGACAAACTGTAAGCAAAAGCCCAGACAGTAAGACCAGATTTCCATATATTGGACCACATTGCTGAAAGAGATATATATTATAATATAGTATGTTGTCTGTGCTACAAAAAAAAAAAAAAAAGAAAGAAAGAAAAAAAAGGAGAAAAAAAGAGGTGTTTTGTGATCAGATTTGTATAATTCCTTATATGTGCAACATTTTTGTCATCTCTGTTGAGCATCACCTCAGTGTCACCTGTCTGCTTCTTGGAGATGTGATGCCAGCTGTGCCAGACTTGGGTAAAGTTGGTTTTATATTCGCACATTCGGACTTCTGATAAATTCAGACTTTCCAATAAATGTGCAATAAATTAATGTTTGCAAATTTTAAGCAGCGACATGATATTGACAACCAACGATTGTCAACTTACAACATTTTTCACAGTCGATCAAAATAGGCAAGTATTGTTTTAATGGCATATTTACTTGTGAATGTCCACTGAATGTCCAATGTAGTGTGATTAACAAGGCTATTGAATACGGATGTCCGAATGTGCGAATATAAAACCAACTTTACCCAAGTCTGTGACAGCTGCTGCTCACTAATCTTCATCAGCAACTGAAACAAAAAAACTACTGTTTATACACACAGTTTTTGCACTGCAATAATACTGTAATAATATCCATTTCACATCAAAATGTACATTTATTGAAATGACAATTTTATTCAAGTCTGCATACTTGCAGACTGGTGTGCAAGCATCCTTGCCATATCCTAAATGTTTTGACTTTTTTGTTAAATAATAGTTTATCAGTTGCTGTGCTTTCACATTTCAAAATAAAAAGTTTATCAAAAATTAGTATAAGCATTGTAAATGCAGTGATACAGTATATATACACATACCAAACGCAGAGTCCTCCCCTCTCATGTCCTCCCCACTGTGTTGCTGCCCGAGGCAATAACAAAGCCCCTTTAAGACACGTCATTTCACTCACTTCTTTGAGACCCCTCACGGGCATTCAAGTGCTACTCCTATCACTTTGAATGGGGAAACATCAAATTTTCCAAAGCTGTTTGCCAAGCTTTCGATTAAATTTCATATTTGTAATCACCAATGAAATCTGACAACAACTGTCTCATTTTTTTTCCCAAACGCTGGAATCATGACAAAAAAAAAAAAGTATTTTTTAGGCTGGATCAAGCCAATGCGCAAACCTAAATGCGCGTCTCTTGTGTCTCATTTCGGAGACAATGAGACAAAAGACAACAAGTGCAACACTGAAAAGGGGCGGAGCTACATAAGGTCTATAGAAACCGGTGCTTCTACCGGCCGCTGCAGTGACGGGATGACTTTACCAGTCGGCGATTGGCTCTTATTTAGAAGGCGGGGCTTATTCCACCATATTGCGCGTTGCACTTTCTCCCATTCAAAACATTACGAGTGACGCGTCTTGTGTTATTCTATAGTTTTTGTCAATAATCACTTTAGTTTAGCTTTCAAAGATCTCTTTTATCAATGCTTGTCCTTTGCTAGATGTTATTATCGAAATCAAAACAGTCCATAAACTATAAATCCACACGAAAACTCGCGAAAACTTCAAATTAGCTCGTGCACATCTACCGGAACTAATCTGGGAGATCAACCTCCTGACTTTGAAGTGTCAAATTTCTTGTTTTCTGAATGGACGGATGGCTTGATTGACATGTCCCCGCAAACTCTGAGTTCCGGGCATGATTTATATACCATCAACATTTCCTGTTCTGCACATCCACGACAAAACAGTTGATTATTTACGAATGAAAGATTTTGTAGCTGTTTGTGGCTGACTGAAGCAGCCCTTATCAAAAGTGAAGGGGTCGATTTCTGTCTTTTCAAAACTGTGCTGTCCCCCGTGCCAACAGTGCGCCTGCTGTGGACTATTTTCAATCTTTTTATTTTGAAATTTGAAAGCACAGCAACTGAAACTGTTATTTGACAAAAAAGTCAAAATTACATTTAGGATATGGAAAGGATGTTTGCACGTCTGCGTAATATCATTGCACCTGCTGCACCCATGGTACGCAGCAAAGTTCCTTGATTGTTACCCCGGAATGAGAGTATAGTTCCTAGACATATCAGCCTAGAAAATAACAACTTTTCATTTTCCGTCGGTCTTAGTACATGATTTAACTACAGAAGAGTCAAGTTTTAAATAGATAGCTTTGGTCATTTTTGAGCGAGATGCTAATGGTCTAATCAGATTCAATGAACTATGCTAAGCTATGCTAAAAGTGGCACCGCCAGACCCGGAGATCGGCTGAATGGATTCAAAAATGGTAAAAGTCAACTGTTTAACTCTAGAGGAGTTGGAAAATGAGCCTGGCATGTTCCTTTAAGGCTGATTTATACTTCTGCAACTTCTTATACTTTGCGCCATAGGCTACGCATCTGTTTTCATTTACTTCTGTGTCATTTCTGCGTCAACGTGTATGCAGACCACAAGTAGGCAGTGTCCGCGGTCATGTTGAGTATCAAGGCAAAAGCTGACGGAGAAGCAGCTTGTCATGTACGTTGTCAGAGAAGCTTACAAATAGAAGCGGCAAATAGGTAATGACTTTTGCAGTATGACTGTATGTGTCCCCTGAAACACTCACTCACTTGTCAGTCTACACTGTAGCTACGATGTACACTCAGTGCAGAAGTATAAATCAGCCTTAAAACTGAACCAAAACTTAAAATGTAAAAAGTATGAAGATTTGTGAATTCAGACAGATACCTGTTTTGCACACGGACATTATTTTCCCACACTGACCTTTTGCAGTTTCTATTTTTCTGTATTCTCAAAATGTGTATTCATTTTAAAATTACTTCAAACTAAAGCTTTATTAAACCTATAACTTTAATATGTGTGACTGAGAGACTGTTTGTGTTTGTTCTTCAGGAGTGTTTGCTGATGAACTGAAGTCAGTGTCAGTGATGGAGGGAGATTCAGTCACTCTACAGATTAATGTTACTGAAATACAGTCAGATGATGAGATAACGTGGATATTTGGAACTAACAGGAATCTTTTAGCTGAAATCAAGGGAATGCCCAGTGAGATCTCTATACATGATGGTCCTGATGGGATATTCAGAGACAGACTGAAGCTGGACAAGAAGACTGGATCTCTGACCATCACAAACATCACAACTGAACATGCTGGAGTTTATGAAGCTGATATCAGCCGCAGGAGCTCATCGCCTAAATACATATTCACCATTACTGTCTATGGTGAGTGTTGTTTGTCCAATAAATTATACAGTGACAGCCACGGGTGAATGCGATGATATTTATTAACAGAGCTCTTGTCACACATACGACACATCACACATGAGCTCTCGCGCATTCTTAGTACATACGCCCCAGGGGGGTGGGAGGACATCAATATGTGAAAGCATTGCAGAGATACAGCCTCAAGAGTCATTTTGGCATTAAGCCTCTAATTTGTTGCAGTGGCAAATGAATACGGTTTCGTCTACCAACACGAAATCCATAACATTTTACCAGCATGGTCTGAAGATGATACGATTCGATTTTGGTGAAAATTGGACCAAATTGTCTAGGATTAGTTCAAAAAAGTCTGTTTTTAAAGGTGCCCTAGAACCCTATTTCTTAAGATGTAATATAAGTAAGGTGTAAGGTGTCCCCTGAATGTGTCTGTGAAGATTCAAAATACCCCATAGATTTTTTATAATTCAATTTTTTAACTGCCTATTTTTGGGTATAATTAAAAATGTGCAGAATCTGTGTGTGTCCCCTTTAAATGCTCGCGCTCCCTGCCCCCAAGCTCGCAACTCTATAATACATTGTATAAACAAAGTTCACACAGCTAATATAACCCTCAGAATGGATCTTTACAAAGTGTTCGTCATGCAGCATATCAGATCGTGTAAGTATGGTATTTATTTGGATGTTTACATTTGATTCCGAATGAGTTTAATAGTATTCTCCATGGCTAACAGGCTAAAGCTAACATTACACACTGTTGGAGAGATTTATAAAGAATGAAGTTGTGTTTATGAATTATACAGACTGCAAGTGTTTAATAATGAAAATAACAACATGGCTCTGGTCTCTGTGAATACAGTAAGAAATGATGGTAATTTTAACCACATTTAACAGTACATTAGTACATTTTGACTATTGTCCTTGCTTGCTTACCTACATAAAGTCTGTTGATTCGGCTGTGCAGCTCAAGACGTTAATACTGGCTTGTGTAATGCCTTGAACATGGGCTGGCATATGCAAAAGTTGAGGGCGTACATATTAATGATCCCGACTGTTACGTCACAGTCGTGTTATGTTGAGATTCGCCTATTCCTCGTAGGTCTTTTGCACAAATCAATTTTTCATAAGAAGGAGGAAACAATAGTGCTTGAGACTCACTGTATGTCATTTCCATGTACAGAACTCTCATTATTTAACTATATTGAGGTAAATTCAATTTTAAACTCTAGGGCACCTTTAAAGAAAATCAAAATGACTGACAGGAAGTTTGGCTGACTGTGGCAAAATTGGCATCAATGTTCTCAGCATGACACATGGAATCTAATAAGACCAGTTTCATTACAATAGGCCACATTTATAGTGGGTACGGAAAGTACTCAGACCCCCTTAAATTTTTCACTCTTTGTTATATTGCAGCCATTTGCTAAAATCATTTAAGTTAATTTTTTTTCCTCATTAATGTACACACAGCACCCCATATTGACAGAAAAACACAGAATTGTTGACATTTTTGCAGATTTATTAAAAAAGAAAAACTGAAATATCACATGGTCCTAAGTATTCAGACCCTTTGCTCAGTATTTAGTAGAAGCACCATTTTGATCTAATACAGCCATGAGTCTTTTTGAGAAAGATGCAACAAGTTTTTCACACCTGGATTTGGGGATCCTCTGCCATTCCTCCTTGCAGATCCTCTCCAGTTCTGTCAGGTTGGATGGTAAACGTTGGTGGACAGCCATTTTTAGGTCTCTCCAGAGATGCTCAATTGGGTTTAAGTCTGGCTCTGGCTGGGCCATTCAAGAACAGTCACGGAGTTGTTGTGAAGCCACTCCTTCATTATTTTAGCTGTGTGCTTAGGGTCATTGTCTTGTTGGAAGGTAAACCTTCGGCCCAGTCTGAGGTCCTGAACACTCTGGAGAAGGTTTTCGTCCAGGATATCCCTTTACTTGGCCGCATTCATCTTTCCCTTGATTGCAACCAGTCGTCCTGTCCCTGCAGCTGAAAAACACCCCCACAGCATGATGCTGCCACCACCATGCTTCACTGTTGGGACTGTATTGGACAGGTGATGAGCAGTGCCTGGTTTTCTCCACATACCGCTTAGAATTAAGGCCAAAATGTTCTAGCTTGGTCTCATCAGACCAGAGAATCTTATTTCTCACCATCTTGGCAAACTCCATGCGGGCTTTCATGTGTCTTGCACTGAGGAGAGGCTTCCGTCGGGCCACTCTGCCATAAAGCCCCGACTGGTGGAGGGCTGCAGTGATGGTTGACTTTCTACAACTTTCTCCTATCTCCTGACTGCATCTCTGGAGCTCAGCCACAGTGATATTTGGGTTCTTCTTTACCTCTCTCACCAAGGCTCTTCTCCCCTGATAGCTCAGTTTGGCCAGACGGCCAGCTCTAGGAAGGGTTCTGGTCGTCCCATTTAAGGATTATGGAGGCCACTGTGCTCTTAGGAACCTTAAGTGCAGCAGAAATGTTTTTGTAACCTTGGCCAGATCTGTGCCTTGCCACAATTCTGTCTCTGAGCTCTTCAGGCAGTTCCTTTGACCTCATGATTCTCATTTGCTCTGACATGCACTGTGAGCTGTAAGGTCTTATATAGACAGGTGTGTGGCTTTCCTAATCAAGTCCAATCAGTATAATCAAACACAGCTGGACTCAAATGAAGGTGTAGAACCATCTCAAGGATGATCAGAAGAAATGGACAGCACCTGAGTTAAATATATGAGTGTCACAGCAAAGGGTCTGAATACTTAGGACCATGTGATATTTCAGTATTTCTTTTTTAATAAATCTGCAAAAATGACAACAATTCTGTGTTTTTCTGTCAATATGGGGTGCTGTGTGTACATTAATGAGGAAAAAAATTAACTTAAATGACTTTAGCAAATGGCTGCAATATAACAAAGAGTGAAAAATTTAAGGGGGTCTGAATACTTTCCATACCCACTGTATATAAAGCTATTAGCATTTTTTTTATTTCGTTATAACATTTAACCACAAGGAGGTGCTGTCTCAAAACCTATTGTGTGCCTTCAGAGCATGGTGCCAATGGCACATCCTGAGTTTCGTAATGGTACGTCAATGTATTCATATAATATAGCATTTTATATTATAATACAGTATTGTAGTTAATGGAAATCTCATGTTTTGTTCAATTATAGCGCCACCTACTTCACAATCCTACCAATTTTTTCATGCGTCCTCAGGGAAATATCTCATTTCGTTTTGGAGTTATAGACATGTATATGTATGAGATCATAAAAAATGACCCATGAACAACTTTGTTTTGATTTTTTTGCCACTTCCTATCAAAATTTTGACATTTGGGCTGAAGCATTTAGTTAACCACCTTATGTTCCGTGTTTCCTATGCTGGTTTCATCTCGATCGGACTAACGGTTTTGAAGATATTTGCAATAGCTTTTTAAGCGCTAAATCACCACGCCACACCAACCATTAGTCGAAACCTAGCATGTTTGGTATCTTTGGACTTGGCAAGGATTCAAGAGCCTAAGGATGTGACTCCCGTAAAAATCAGCCAACCAGATCAAACGTTACAAGCATATGAAAAAAAACCTCCACTAGGTGGCGCTGGTCCTCAGGCTCCTTCAGGACATTGTGCATACTGAGTTTTGTAACGATAGGCTAATGTGTTCATAAAATACATTATTTTAGCACAAAATTCAAAATGCCCGATATGGGAAAATTGGATATAGAGGGTATGCACGTGACATCACCGTCGACCGTTATTACTGGGGTCACGCCAACTGAGTGGCACAGAGACTCGGTTCTCAGTGTGAATGCCGACAAAACAAAACACATCCAAAACAGGAAAGAGCTTTGTGATTGACTGTACAAATAGCTTTGACACAAAACCTGAGGTATATATTTAAAGACTGCAGAAAGCTACAGAAAAAAGGATCACTGAAATTCACAGAAACAGCTGGACTCCAGCAGAGAAACATGGATATGCAGTTATTATTTTGTGTCAAATTGTTGGATTTTGAGGTAAAATCATACCGTATATATTGTATACCGTATATAATTAAATATTTACCATCTTATATTCTGCATAATTGGGTGTTTTTAACTAAACACTGACACAAACTACACTATAAAACTATATATGTTTTACGGCTGGAAAATATGACGATATATATAATATTGATACAAGTGATTATTTGGATTTAAACCTACCTATATTGTAGTTAATATAAAATATTCACAGGCAGATTTGCTTTATGTATTTCCCCGGCGTCGAAATCAGGCAAATATAAATGTCAGGAAACACGATTCCTGGCTGCATGTTAATATCCATGGATTAGGTTTATTTGACAAGTTGTAAGAAACACTTTCGAGCCCAACCTTTAGTATAATTGTTTGTTTTACTCGCATTTTCGCAGTTTTCCCTGTTAAATCCAGTCATGCAGCAGGTTCTTCTGCCACTCAGTCCAGCTGAGGGAGCGCGTTCCGGCGGGAAAGTGATGTCGATGCATACCCTCTATCATTCGACTCGGCATGATGCCCAGAATCCAACGAGACCAAATGTATGATTTTTGGACAAACCCATCAGAAGTTATAAGCAAAAATATACATTTTTTGTATCTCCACACCAGTAGGTGGCGCTGCGCCGAAACGCTGCATAATACCTCAGGTCATGCTTGTGATGACATGAACCAAGTTTGGTCTGAATACGATAAAGCGTTGCAGAGATACAGCATTAAGTCTATTTTCGCAAGCGCTACATATATTCGTTCACATGTTTTTCAAAAACGGTTTGAGAAATCAACTTTGAATTCCATAACTTTTTGTCAGCATGGTCTGAAGATGACCTGGTTCAATTTTTGTGAAAATGATGGAAAATGTTTTTGTTTCTAACCCTTTACGGTTCAAAAGTTATTAACATAAACATGAGTGCAACTTTGGACAGCTGGTGGCGCTAGAGGGATTGAGTTAGAGACTCCAAATTTGCTATGGACACAGTTCAGACTTTCCGCTAACTATGTGCCAAATTTCACAACTTTTTATCATACGGTGCTATAGGCTGCCATAGACTCCCAGAGCGGAAGAATAAGTATAATTAAAAACCTTCGGTGCTTGGCCCCTAATAATAAGCAAGATAAGCCAAAACAGAGGAACAAGGGAAACCACGGAAAAGAACCAAGAACGCCAACGTTACATACATGATAGGAAAAGACTAGACAAGGAACATAACAAACACAGAAAAGGGTCTTTAAATCAACAGGGATAACAAGGTTAACAAGAAACAATTGGGAACAATAAATGAACAAATAAAACTATAAACAGACTAAAACAGGAAACTAAAACACTAACACTTCAACATAAAAGTCCAAAATTGGGAATACCCCTGCAAATAAGCCTGCACTGGCCGTTTATGGGTCCACTGAGAATTTGCTCATTGGCAAAACATTGACCCCTTTAAACAGGCACTGCACGGGCAGCCCTCACTTAGCCTCCAGGAAGCCTTAGCGCTGTTTTATTGAATATTATTATTGAAAAAAAGTTTGAAGTCACCATCATGGAGGTAAGTGCTTGCTTTAGTTGGGCTCTTGACCCTTGACCTCTTAACTTTAATGTGTTTCTGGCTGCTGTAGATGTGTGTTTCTGAAGTTCATCAGAAAAACTGATCAGATGGTGATGGTTACTGATTCATTGATCTCACCCAGAGTCTGATCTCCGAGGACAATATTTAGATTTAATAATTTCACATTATAGTAGTACTACAATGTAGTACACTGCATGAAATTTTGTCTGTGCAGGGCCAGCACTAAAGGGCCAACATTTTGTCAGTGAGCAAATTCTCTGGGGCCCTGCGCTGGCGGACCTAAGCAGGCTTGTTTGCAGGGATGTGGCTGGAGATTGCAGATGACATATTACTGTACTGCACAGGGATGCACTATTTAGTAGCTCTTAACACTAAACCAACTAAATCAAACTTAAAATGTAAAGTACATTATGACGATTTCAGATATCTGATTTGCATCTGGTTATTTATTTTCCACACTGCTGTTTCTATATAGCTTTCCAAAGTTTGTAATAATTTTAAAACTATGGCAAACAGTTAAAGCCTTATAAAGTGCTGCAGTCATGACATCAAACCTGGAAGATTGATTGTAAAACCCCATAGGAAAATCTTGATGGAACCAATGGCGAATTTGTCTTCCAGGTCCTGAAACGAAACATTTTCAATAACACATCAACATCTAAACTTCTGTTAATTCTCAATAAGATCTTCTGTAGACGTGTGACAGAAATAAAGTCAGTCTGGTTAGTAATAAGTGAAGCTGGTTATGCTGTTTGTGGAGTTGTTTAATCAGATCTTCAGAGATTTCATGTCTTTTATCTTCAGTTCATCTAAGGCTGTGGCTGAAGAAAGTTGTAGTTTGTGTTCTTATTTCTCTTTCTTTCAGTGTTTGTTCACAGCAGGTGTTTGAATGATTGAAAGAATGTTTCAGGAACATCATACTAACCTTTAAATAACATTCTTCTAACATTAAGGAAACTGGACATTTTTATGTTCTTGGAATGTTACAAAGCAACGTTCCTACAATGTTGAATTTTAAATCAAAATTAAACTGAAAGAACATTTGAGGAACATCATACCTTATAAAAATGTTCCTCTAACATCAAGAAAACTGGACGTTTTTAGTGTTCCCAGAACCAACACTGAATAGAGAAGGTTTTTATACATATTTTATTGAACATATTTTCCAAAACAAGTCCTTAAAAATCTCATTACCGCAACAGTCTGTAAATGTCAATACCATGAAAGCTAATACATTTTAATTTTTTTTTAATTGATTATTAAAAGTCATGTACAGTTACATGAAACTCTAAAATAATATTAATTTTTAAA
>NW_025953347.1:386453-426109 GCF_018812025.1 Megalobrama amblycephala
ACACGCATTTCAATTCTAAAAATGCACCGCAAGGAGGTGAGGAATGAGAAGTGAGGAAGCTTCAAGAGCAATGAGTGAGGATGCACAGGTGCATAGATATCTAATGCATCAGGAAGGTTAACCAGAAGTGTAGTCAAGACCAGACCCTCCAAGACAGAGACCAAGACCATTCAGGAGGGAAGTTAATGAGATAATTAATTCATTAATCAAGCACTAGTGATGAACACCTGCTGTTAACAAACAGAATCATTGAAGGAAAGAGGAAAACTACAACAAAATAAAACACCTGTGCTACTTCTGAACATGAAGACCAAATTTTAAATGGGCTCTTTATCATTATTTGACCTGAATCACTGAACTCATTTAGAGCCCAATCTCTGAGTTAGATTTACATTATTGATTACAGCAGCACTGTGATTCTACAGCACAAGATCAGCTTTTTCAAAATAACCAAAGGAATTCTTAAAAGTTGTTCTGATAAAAATAAATAAAAAATCTTGTTCATTTACAGACACAGACATCAAGAATCAGCCTGTGAATCTCAACAATGGTGAGAATAATAAAGCATGTTGCAGTGCATTCTGGGAGCCACCAATCAAAACGTATCCATGGCTCCCATCATGCATTGCTGCATGAATAAATTATGAGCTGAATTGTCTTAGTAATTTCGGTACACTTTACATTAGGTTCCCTTTGTAAAGGGTTTATAAAGGTGTTTGTTAATGAGTAATAAAGTCATTTACAAATGCTTAAATCATTAATAATGCAGTTATAACTGTTGAATAAAAAGGGCAACTTTAAGCAATACCTGCAAAATAGTGAGCCGTTTTTAACTCACGTTTATAAATGCTTAATAAATGTATTTATTAATACTTATTTAACTCAAAACCAGATTCCTGGTTTATTTTATGACTTTCAGACTCTTAGACTGAAGGTGTAGTATTGTGGTTTTCTTATTAATATCTCATTAATATCTCATGACTGCCACTTTTCTTACTATGTTGCTTTCCAGAAGTTTCGTCTTACCCATGATACTCTGCAAAAAGTCATGATGCCTATCCACAGCAGTGTATAAAAAACTGATTTCTTGTTTTTAAGATGAATGATTAGCGTCGCACACCTGTAGGTGATAGATAGGTGCGTGGAAAGAAGACTAATAAAGTCAAAATATGAAAAAACAAAAAATGAATCCCGCACACTATCAACTTGCAAAACAATAAGAAAGACATTTTATTAGCAACGTTTCGATCGTAAGATCTTCATCAGGCATAAACATTGTATTCAAACTCCATTGTATTTAAAACATCATGAATCACAAAGAATCATCAATATCCAATCAAGATCAGTGATTAATCATTAACATCACATTATTAACTCAATTATATAATAAAATAATATATATATATATATATATATATATGATATCATTAATAATACTCCTTTATATTTATTATATATATATATATATATATATATATATATATATATATATATATATATATCTATAATGATCATATTTCATAACATCACATTAAACAATGCTTCATCATTCATACCCATAGGTGATAAAGTCTGAAGAGTAAAAATCCAGAACAATTCACGTCCTTGTAAGAGCAATTCAATATCGCCCCCTCTAGGTGGCACACTCACTTTTTCAATCCCACAGAAGCGTAAGGAAGAAACATCATGATTAAAAGATAAAAAATGGGCAGCGACTGGATAGTTAACATCTTTTCTTCTGATAGAACTTTTATGTTCACTGATTCTTTCCCTGCGTTCCATTCGGAAGGGCTCATCATCCCTCTGCCCTAATCCCTTCAAAGGGTTTACCCTCCGGAGTGAGAGCTTCGAAGGGATGAAGGGTGTAGGGATCAAAAAAACTCTTCTTTTGGAACGCACTTCAGCGTCATCTTAACGAGACAATCAAAGAGGATAGATTGTGCAAGCTGCACCCTTTGTTTAACGTTAGTTTATTTATTTATTTATTTTAGGTTTATCGCATGTAGGCTATATTGTATCTATGTATTTTAAACATTTCAATGGACTGATAAAGGGAGCTGTAAAGTATTTTTGTTGAAGTACAATGTCGTTTTGACCATAATGTACCAAATCTAACTCGTATAAATATTACAGTAGTATTGAAAAATACTATACATACATAGTTAAACTCTGAGCCTCCTGTACCCATTCTGTGATGTCAAACTTCCCTGTGCAAAGGATCATGGGGGCCCGAAGTGTCCATCAGTTGTTCCCTTCGAAATCCTTCATTCCGAAGGGCCCTTTGAAGTGGCCAGTTTTGAGCACTTCGGTTTGGAACGACCCTTCAATATGGCGGCCATGATTATTTTCACTCCGAAGTGCCCTTCGGAGGGCGATATATCCCGTTTGGAACGCACCGTTTGTTTCAATTGACGTGAAGTTTTTCCCACATAGCCCAAACCACAAGGACACCGAATCAGATAAACAACGTGTGTAGACGTACAAGTGATAACAGAATGAATACCATATTTCTTCCCAGTTCTAGGATGACAAAAGAATGAGGTTTTAGTTGTATTATTACACTGCGCACAATTACCACAGCGATAATTTCCATTTTGTAATGGACTAATCAATTTCTGAGAGGACCTAGCAATACCACTTTGAAAACGAGCGTGTACTACATGATCTTTTAGATTTTTCGCTCGTTTAAATACAATCAGTGGAGGGTGTCGAAAAATTGTACTCAGTTCGGGATCAGAAGATAATAAATACCAATATTTTTTAAAAATGGATCGTATCAAGAATGACTTAGAAGAATAGGTCGTAATAAAAGTAAAGGAATGCTTTTTCACTTTTCTTGACCTCTTTTTTAACAAATCAGAACGAGTCTTTTGAAAAGTAGTACTGAATGCTTCGTCAATCCATTCAGAAGGATACCCTCTATCTAAAAATTTCTTTTTCATAATTTCCGATTTTTCAATAAAATCTGTATCTGAATGGCAAATTCTCCTTAATCTAAAAAACTGACTCTTGGGTAGACCCTTCTTCAAAGAAGTAGGATGGAAGCTGGTCGCAAGTAACAACGTTTGCGATCAGTTTCTTTTGTAAACAGAGTTGTAATCAACTGACCTCATTCTTTTGTACCCACATATCTAGAAAATGTACCCTAGAAACATTAACCTCCACAGTAAATTTCAAATCGTCAACAAAATCATTTAAAATGGACACAAATTCACAAACCTCATCATAGTCTCCAAAAAATACAAAATATATCATCAATGTATCTATACCATTTGATAATACGTGGACAAAAAGGATTTTTTCCAGAATTAAATACATAACAATACTCAAAAAAACCCATAAACAAGTTGGCATAATTAGGGGCAAAGATAGAACCCATTGCAGTACCGCTGATCTGAAGAAAAAATCCTTATCAAAACTGAAATAATTATATTTCAAAACATATGAAGCCATCTCAACAAGAAACTCTGAAGGTGGTGTGGCATCACCTCGTGCAGCAAGGTAATATCTAAGGGCATTAAGCCCTCTCTCATGTGAGATGTTTGTGTATAGACTGGTTATATCCAAAGTTAATAATAAAGAATCATCCGGTAAATCATGTAAATCAGAAATCTTATTAACAAAGTCAGTAGAATCCCTAATATAAGACGGTAAAGACTGAACATATGGTTTAATAAAAAGCAACATTTGGGAAAAGGAGATAAAAGTGAGTTCGCTGTGCCACAATTGGTCGGCCTGGGGGTCAATTAAACGCTTATGGATCTTAGGAAGAGTATAAAAAACAGGTCTAATCGGATGTTGGCAATATAAAAAGTTAAAATCCGATTGGGATATCCAGCCTTGTGTTTTCGCATTCTCTAAAAAAGAAAAAACCTCAGATTGATAGTGGCTCGTAGGATCACTAGGCAGTTTCTTATAAAACCTAGAATTTTGTAACTGCGAGAGAATTTCGTGTTGGTATTTAATCTTATCTTGAACTACAATAGCTCCTCCTTTATCCGCTGGTTTTATAATAATATTCGGATCATTCATCAATCTGTCAGAGCTTTTTTCTCATTCAAAGAAGATTATAAGACTTTTCTTTACTAAGGAGCAGGTTCTCATAACATCTTGTTCAACCAACCGACAAAAAGTATGAATAGTATGGTTCGACACATGTGGGCAAAAAGTACTCTTAGGTCTAAAGGGTGTAAGTCTATTAGATGAATCAGACACAGATTTAGAAAAAAAATATCGTAATTTCATCTGTCTAAAACATTTGAATAAATCAACCTTCAGGCCAAAAGCATTAACACCGCTCGTTGGAACAAATGACAGTCCTTTAGATAAAACCCCAATTTGGTCAATAGACAGTTCTTTTTCAGAAATATTAATTACCGTCTCTTTGAGAAGCTCCGAGTCCACGGTCGTAAGTTTCTTGACGCCCTTGAGCCTCTTCGGCATTTTTTCTTCTCTCTGGTCTGCGTAGGGAGCACGCCTGCCTAAAAAAGATGTAGAACCTTGAGCACTTGAGTCACTGTCCATTGTGAATTCATTCTCCGTGGAATCACTAGGCCCGAAATCGTAAGGGGAACCAGTCTCTCTCGAATGCTTACGAAAGCGTGATGTAGTTCTAGATGATCCACGAACTTGGCTAGTCTCATGAGAAGCACCGTTGCTGATATTAGAGATGGTAGCTGTAGCTGCTGAACTAATGTCCCATGGATATACCTCATTGCGAAGATAGTCCTCTGTATCTCGTTTGTATTTCTTTAACTTGACTTCCTTCAAATTATCTCGATATTTAGCCGTAGAAGTTTTTATGGAATCAAGAATGGAGTCAAAATCAATTTGAGAAGTAGACTTAATCTTCTCTTCCAATGTAACAATTTGATCATGGGTTTCTCTAACATCAGCAGAAACTTGTTCCACAATAAGAAGCATCAAATCCATGGAACACTTGTTAAGAATCTCACTCCATCTCTTTAAAAAAACTTTGTTCCGCTTACACAGTGTCGGAGGTTTTGGTATTCTCAAACCGCGTGGAATTCTCTTATTCCTCCAATATTCACTCAATGTAGATCCATGCATTTTCAGACGAATTTCTTTATGATAAAGTCTTTCAAGTTGTACTCGATGTTCATCCTGTGATAAATTAAAATCAATGTCCTTTTCTGGAAAGAGAATCTTTTCCGCTTCTTCTAGAGAAAATGCCAATGTATTGGCGCAATTCTCAGTCAAACTGTTGATATCTTGAAATGAAGTCATGTTCTAATGTTTGCAAGCCCCAGGGTGCGTTAAACAAACAATTCTATCAGTCAACAAGCAACTGAGTGTGAATCAATCAATGAATGATTAGCGTCGCACACCTGTAGGTGATAGATAGGTGCGTAGGAAAGAAGACTAATAAAGTCAAAATATGAAAAAACAAAAAAATAAAAAAAATGAATCCCGCACACTATCAATCATTCATTGATTCATAAAAACTTCTACGGCTAAATATCGAGATAATTTGAAGGAAGTCAAGTTAAAGAAATACAAACGAGATACAGAGGACTATCTTCGCAATGAGGTATATCCATGGGACATTAGTTCAGCAGCTACAGCTACCATCTCTAATATCAGCAACGGTGCTTCTCATGAGACTAGCCAAGTTCGTGGATCATCTAGAACTACATCACGCTTTCGTAAGCATTCGAGAGAGACTGGTTCCCCTTACGATTTCGGGCCTAGTGATTCCACGGAGAATGAATTCACAATGGACAGTGACTCAAGTGCTCAAGGTTCTACATCTTTTTTAGGCAGGCGTGCTCCCCTACGCAGACCAGAGAGAAGAAAAAATGCCGAAGAGGCTCAAGGGCGTCAAAGAAACTTACGACCGTGGACTCGGAGCTTCTCAAAGAGACGGTAATTAATATTTCTGAAAAAGAACTGTCTATTGACCAAATTGGGGTTTTATCTAAAGGACTGTCATTTGTTCCAACGAGCGGTGTTAATGCTTTTGGCCTGAAGGTTGATTTATTCAAATGTTTTAGACAGATGAAATTACGATATTTTTTTTCTAAATCTGTGTCTGATTCATCTAATAGACTTACACCCTTTAGACCTAAGAGTACTTTTTGCCCACATGTGTCGAACCATACTATTCATACTTTTTGTCGGTTGGTTGAACAAGATGTTATGAGAACCTGCTCCGTTAGTAAAGAAAAGTCTTATAATCTTTCTTTGAATGAGAAAAAAGCTCTGACAGAATTGATGAATGATCCGAATATTATTATAAAACCAGCGGATAAAGGAGGAGCTATTGTAGTTCAAGATAAGATTAAATACCAACACGAAATTCTCTCGCAGTTACAAAATTCTAGGTTTTATAAGAAACTGCCTAGTGATCCTACGAGCCACTATCAATCTGAGGTTTTTTCTTTTTTAGAGAATGCGAAAACACAAGGCTGGATATCCCAATCGGATTTTAACTTTTTATATTGCCAACATCCGATTAGACCTGTTTTTTATACTCTTCCTAAGATCCATAAGCGTTTAATTGACCCTCCAGGCCGACCAATTGTGGCACAGACGAACTCACTTTTATCTCCTTTATCCCAATATGTTGACTTTTTTATTAAACCATATGTTCAGTCTTTACCGTCTTATATTAGGGATTCTACTGACTTTGTTAATAAGATTTCTGATTTACATGATTTACCGGATGATTCTTTATTATTAACTTTGGATATAACCAGTCTATACACAAACATCTCACATGAGAGAGGGCTTAATGCCCTTAGATATTACCTTGCTGCACGAGGTGATGCCACACCACCTTCAGAGTTTCTTGTTGAGATGGCTTCATATGTTTTGAAATATAATTATTTCAGTTTTGATAAGGATTTTTTTCTTCAGATCAGCGGTACTGCAATGGGTTCTATCTTTGCCCCTAATTATGCCAACTTGTTTATGGGTTTTTTTGAGTATTGTTATGTATTTAATTCTGGAAAAAATCCTTTTTGTCCACGTATTATCAAATGGTATAGATACATTGATGATATATTTTGTATTTTTTTGGGAGACTATGATGAGGTTTGTGAATTTGTGTCCATTTTAAATGATTTTGTTGACGATTTGAAATTTACTGTGGAGGTTAATGTTTCTAGGGTACATTTTCTAGATATGTGGGTACAAAAGAATGAAGGTCAGTTGATTACAACTCTGTTTACAAAAGAAACTGATCGCAACACGTTGTTACTTGCGACCAGCTTCCATCCTACTTCTTTGAAGAAGGGTCTACCCAAGAGTCAGTTTTTTAGATTAAGGAGAATTTGCCATTCAGATACAGATTTTATTGAAAAATCGGAAATTATGAAAAAGAAATTTTTAGATAGAGGGTATCCTTCTGAATGGATTGACGAAGCATTCAGCACTACTTTTCAAAAGACTCGTTCTGATTTATTAAAAAAGAGGTCAAGAAAAGTGAAAAAGCATTCCTTTACTTTTATTACGACCTATTCTTCAAAGTCATTCTTGATACGTTCCATTTTTAAAAAATATTGGTATTTATTATCCTCTGATCCCGAACTGAGTACAATTTTCCGACACCCTCCATTGATTGTATTTAAACGAGCAAAAAATCTGAAAGATCATGTAGTACACGCTCGTTTTCAAAGTAGTATTGCTAGGTCCTCTCAGAAATTAATTAGTCCACTACAAAATGGAAATTATCGCTGTGGTAACTGTGCGCAGTGTAACAATACAACAAAAACCTCATTCTTTTGTCATCCTAGAACTGGGAAGAAATATGGTATTCATTCTGTTATCACTTGTACGTCTACACACGTTGTTTATCTGATTCGGTGTCCTTGTGGTTTGGGCTATGTGGGAAAAACTTCACGTCAATTGAAACAAAGAATCAGCGAACATAAAAGTTCTATCAGAAGAAAAGATGTTAACTATCCAGTCGCTGCCCATTTTTTATCTTTTAATCATGATGTTTCTTCCTTACGCTTCTGTGGGATTGAAAAAGTGAATGTGCCACCTAGAGGGGGCGATATTGAATTGCTCTTACAGAAACGTGAATTGTTCTGGATTTTTACTCTTCAGACTTTATCACCTATGGGTATGAATGATGAAGCATTGTTTAATGTGATGTTATGAAATATGATCATTAGATATATGATATCATTAATAATACTCCTTTATATTTATTATATATATATATTCCATTTTATTATATAATTGTTGAGTTAATAATGTGATGTGGTGTTAATGATTATTTAATCACTGATCTTGATTGGATATTGATGATTCTTTGTGATTCATGATGTTTTAAATACAATGGAGTTTGAATACAATGTTTATGCCTGATGAAGATCTTACGATCGAAACGTTGCTAATAAAGTGTCTTTCTTATTGTTTTGCAAGTTGATAGTGTGCGGGATTCATTTTTTTGTTTTTTCTTGTTTTTTAAAGATGAAATTCCAACTCTCATCCATTGACTTCCATTCAAAAAACAGCCTCTGGTCTCCTTCCCTGCATACCGCGGGGGGCGGAGCATTAGCTTTAGCCGTTACAATTTTTTGGCTAAAGGTTGCAGGCTTGCCTTCCAGTGGCTTTGGTTTAGCCTTCATCCGACCTTGTCTCCGTGTTAATCCTTGTTCCTAGCCTTGCCTTGTTTTTGACCCTGGACTATTTATCCCTTGTTTGATGATCGTTTGCTGCCTGTCTTGACTATTGTCTGTGATTTGGATTAGTGTTGCATGATATACTGGTACTAGAAAGGTATCGCAATACCCTGCTTTTAAAAATGGTCCGGTTCTTAATTTTCTAATCTTCAAATCTAACTCTAACTTCACGGCAACTTTCTACTCACCTCTTTTTGAGTCTGTGTTTCCTGACAGATAAATCCAAGGCCAACATAACTTGAGTATTTGGCTTTGGCCATCCGCACTTGCAGTACCTGCACGTGAGCGCCAGAGCAGTTATTTGTTTAAGATAACTACAAACTAACACTGCGATTACTCATATAATGGACCCTTCGCTAAGCCCCGACCTCCTTAGTTACTGTTGCTACGCAGAGTTGGGTAATCCAGGGGTCAAAGAGTAAAAGTCCTGCCATATTTTTATTCCACCCACTGAAGCATTAATGAGATAAATAAGTGATTATTTGAGTGATGATTGAGCATTATTGAAGACACCTGATGATAACAAGCAGAATCACCAAAGGAGAAAATCACAATTTTTAAGTTACCATCATCGAGGTCAGGGTTTGTTTTAGTTGAGCTCTTGACCCTTGACTTTTTAATGTTAGATTTTGTTTGGGCAGTTTTAATGCATTAAAACCAACCAGACAAACAAAGTTAAAAGATGATCAGGTGGTGTTGGTTATGTTTTCTCAAAATCATTATTTGATCTGAATCACTGAACTCATTTAGAGCCCAATCTCTGAGTTAGATTTACATTATTGATTACAGCAGCACTGTGATTCTACAGCACAAGGTCAGCTTTTACAATACAGAATTTTTTATAAAAAAAACAATTTTTTTTAGGCACACACAGACATCAAGTATCAGCCTGTGAATCTCAACGACGGTGACAAGCAACATATTCTGATCAACAGATCAACTCTGAACATTAGAAAACAAGCTACTAAAAGTCACAGAAAAACAGCTAAATTTTAATAGTGAGAATAAAGAAAATTACTAAGACAATTTAGCTCATAATTTATTAATGCAGCAATGCATGATGGGAGCCATGGATGAATTTTGATTGGTGGCTCCCAGAATGCACTGCAACATGCTTTATGATGGCCACCACTGTTGAGATTCACAGGATGATTCTTGATGTCTGTGTGTTTAAATTAGCTCTGTTTTTTTTTTAAATCAGAACTCTAAAAAAAAAAAAATTGTATTGATAAAGCTGATCTTGTGCTGTAGAATCACAGTTCTGCTGTAATCAATAATGTAAATCTAACTCAGAGATTGGGCTTTAAATGAGTTCAGTAATTCAGATCAAATAACGATTACGTGAAAACATAAGCAACACCACCTGATCATATTTTAACTTTGCTTTTCTGGTTGGTTTTAATGCAGTTGAAACTGCCCAAGCGAGATCTAATATTAAAAAGTCAAGGGTCAAGAGCTCAACTAAAGCAAACCCTGACCTCGATGATGGTAACTTAAAAATTGTGATTTTCTCCTTTGGTGATTCTGCTTGTTATCATCAGGTGTCTTCAATAATGCTCAATCATCACTCAATTAATCACTTATTTATCTCATTAATGCTTCAGTGGGTGGAATAGAAATATGGCAGGACTTTTACTCTTTGACCCCTGGATTACCCAACTCTGTTGCTACGCCTGTGAAGCGTTCCTGCCAAGTCTATTACAGTGTGTATGCACTGGTGTCCGACATTTCCAAGGAGATAATTAGTCATTTTTGGTGAACAGGTGAAATATCTGAGAGAGCAAGACAAAAGGGACTGCAGTATGCATTCGAGGGATATATCCACGACATAATATGCAATCGATTAGAAAATAATTTGATCAAAATTGAAGCTAAAGCTCCCAGCGCAAGCAGCAGCCGCTTCATTCGCTGACCACTCAAATGGAAACACAATTTATTGAGGAAAATCTTTGTTCATCCACAGCAGGTTAAGTGAAATTTGTGAAAATAACATAATAATTATAAATCAAACAGCTTATCCATAACTCTTGTGGAATAAACGCAAGACGTTAGCCTGACCACTTGCAATGACGTCCAGACTTTTAGGATACTGGGTATCAGATTTACACAATCCATATGCACAACGCTTCGGTATGTTTCCTTCACTCGAAAGCTTGACAGACCTCCCGTGCCTAGTTACGGTTGCTAAACCACGATTGGCCTGTGGCGGTTTTCAGGCGTGGCTTAGCGAAGGGTCAGTATATACACTAGAAAAATAGTTTGCGATTTCACCTCAGTTAGCTTACCCATCAAATCAGTAAACACTAGGGGTGTAACAATATATAGCAGTACGATATTTCGCAATGCAAAAATGTCACGATATGTATCGTAGAGTGATGGCGATACTTTTACGTTATGATGGCAGTCTAATCTTATTAATTGAGCTGCCTATGTGAATAAATAGTTCACACTTCACATTAAGGTTCACTTTCACAGGTTATTAATGTTAATAACTCATGAATAAATGGTTCACAGGTTATTAATGTGAATAACTCATTAATAAATGGTTCACATGTTTCCACTTCACATTAAGGTTCACTTTCACAGGTTATTAATGTGAATAACTCATTAATAAATGTTTCACAGGTTATTAATGTGAATAACTCATTAATAAATGGTTCACAGGTTTCCACTTTACATTAGGGTTCACTTTCACAGGTTATTAATGTGAATAACTCATTAATAAATGGTTCACAGGTTTCCACTTCACATTATGGTTCACTTTCACAGGTTATTAATGTGAATAACTCATTAGTAAATGGTTCACAGGTTATTAATGTGAATAACTCATTAATAAATGGTTCACAGGTTTCCACTTTACATTAGGGTTCACTTTCACAGGTTATTAATGTTAATAACTCATTAATACATGGTTTACAGGTTTCCACTTCACATTAAGGTTCACTTTCACAGGTTATTGATGTTTATAACTCATTAATAAATGGTTTACAGGTTTCCACTTTACATTAGGGTTCACTTTCACAGGTTATTAATGTTTGTGACTCATGAATAAATGGTTCACAGGTTATTCATGTGAATAACTCATTAATAAATGGTTTACAGGTTTCCACTTTACATTAGGGTTCACTTTCACAGGTTATTAATGTTTATAACTCATGAATAAATGGTTCACATGTGTTCACTTTACATTAAGGTGCTCTGATAGCAGCAAAGATATGTAGAGCTATACATTGGAAATCAGAAGAACCCCCCAGTCATGCTGTATGACTTAGAGAACTTTTGTCCTATGTGCCTGTGAAAAAAAAAAAAAAAAAAAAAATGATCATAGATGCTCGAAAAGATTTGGGGCAGATTTATTGATTAACAATTTGGATGTTACATTGATTGAAAATGCTGATGTGATAATGTAACCCTCCTCTACTTTTTTTAATGTATTTATATATTTATTTTATTATTATTATAATTTGTATCTTACGTTTGTATCAGCTTAAGGCCTTGTAATAATGTCCATGCAAATGTTCTGTCTCTTGAGGGGTGGGACAGGGGTGAGAGGGTGTTTAAATAGTTTACTGAACTGATTCTGTAAATTGTTCATGTAAAAAATAATAAATATATTTATAAAAAAAAGGTTTCATCTTGATAAACAAGCTGTGGATAGGCATCATGACCTTTTTGCAGAGTATCAAGACAGAAACTTCTGGAAAGCAACATAGTAAGAAAAGTGGCAGTCATGAGATATTAATGAGATATTAATAAGAAAACCACAAATACTACACCCTTCAGTCTAAGAGTCTGAAAGTCATAAAATAAACCAGGAATCTGGTTTTGAGTTAAATAATAAATACATTTATTAAGCATTTATAACACTTGAGTTAAAAACGGCTCACTATTTTGCAGGTATTGCGTTAAAGTTGCCCTTTTTATTCAAGCAGTTATAACTGCATTATTAATGATTTATAATGCATTTGTAAATGACTTATTACTCATTAACAAACACCTTTATAAACCCTTTACAAAGGGAACCTTAATGTAAAGTGTTACCGAAATTTCCTTTATTCTCACTGTTTTATTTTGTTCTGTTTATGTGACTTTTTAGTAGCTTGTTTTCTAATGTTCAGAGTTGATCTGTTGATCAGAATATGTTGCTTGTCACCATTGTTGAAATTCATATGCTGATTCTTGATGTGTGTGCATAAAAGTTTTTTTTTTATTATTTTATCAGAAAAACTTGTAAGAAATCCTTTGTATTATATTGATAAAGCTGATCTTGTGCTGTAGAATCACAGTTCTGCTGTAATCAATAATGTAAATCTAACTCAGAGATTGAGCTCTAAATGAGTTCAGTGATTCAGATCAAATAATGATTATGTGAAAACATAACCAACACCTGATCATATTTTCTCTTTGCTTGTCTGGCTGTTATAACTCAGTTAAAACTGCCCAAACAAAATCTAATATTAAAAAGTCAAGGGTCAAGAGCTCATCTAAAGCAAAATCCGATCTCTGTGATGGTGACTTAAAATTGTGATTTTAACAGCAGGTGTTCGTCACTAATGTTCAATAGTCACACGGATAATTAATTATCTTTACTGAATGGTCTTGTTTTGGTCTTGGAAGGTCTGGTCTCAATCACACCTCTTGAATGGTCTTGGTTTTGGAGGTCTGATCTTCACCTCTGAAATGAACACATAGTTGTGTAAATGTGTAATATTAACACATCACATGTGTTCTTGGCTGCAGAGATTGTGTTGATGCTGTGAACAAATACACAGGTTGTGTTAATTTTAAAACTACACATAATATGTGTAAAACAATTGAATTCTTCCAACACATTTTTATGCAATATTGACACAAAATGTGTAAACTAGAGTGTTACACATAATATGTGTCATTTTTCTATACATTTCTTCTTAGAGTGCTGTCTCATTGTCTGTACAAACATACCACGAAAAACTACCTCATGCAAGCGTAAAAACATTTTATGCAATATTTGGGAGATTGTATGAAATTCACGTGTTTCCACTGAGCATAATTTCAATTTGTGATTACAATGTGTGCAATTTGAAGGGTTCATGGAAACATAGCTACTGAGAGACTGTTTGTGTTTGTTCTTCAGGAGTGTTTGCTGATGAACTGAAGTCAGTGTCAGTGATGGAGGGAGATTCAGTCACTCTACAGACTAATACTGAAATACAGTCAGATGATGATATATCATGGACATTTGGAACTAACAGGAGTCTTATAGCTAAAACTGATGGAGTGACCAGTGAGATCTCTATACATGATGGTCCTGATGGGATATTCAAAGGCAGACTGACGCTGGACAAGAAGACTGGATCTCTGACCATCACAGACATCAGAACTGAACATGCTGGAGATTATGAAGCTGATATCAGCCGCAGGAGCTCATCGTATAAACACAGATTCAATGTTACTGTCTATGGTGAGTACACAACTACAGATCACTCTTTTATATACCGCAGATCTGGCATATTTATTGACAATTTGATTAAGAAGATTATTTACTGTCATTGTACATGAACATATCTTATGAGAAAAAATGTGTGCTTGGAGTTGACATACCTCACAGTGATGCACTTTGTTATAATACTTTTAGCAGGTGAGAGGGATATCCCAGATAGCAAGCAATGATCAAAACAACGTTAAATCAATGTTAATGTGTCAACGCTAACCTCATTGGATCAATATAACTTTTGCACCCTCAATTAATGTTAAAAAATGTTGAAATTTCAACAAAAATCAATGGTAATGGCATTGAATCAATGTTACAATGTGAAGTTGGTTCAACATGATGCTTGAACTCTCAGAAAATGAAACACAACTACAACTGACTTAAAGCCACACAGCCTGAAATCAACTGAAGATAAAAGAAGACAATAAATCTCTCAAGATCTCAGCAGAAGCTCTTTTTGAGAATTAACAGAGGTTTAGATGTTGATGTTTTATTGAAAATGTTTGGTCACCATTTTATGAATTCTTGACTTTTAAAGTGCAAAAAAAAAAAAAAGAAAAATTTTTAGACACAAAAAGATCAAGAATCAGCATATGAATCTCAACAATGGTAACATCCTTCATGCCGCAATGCATGCTGGGAGTCATGAGTTTTATACTATGGTGGTTCCCAGAATGCATCGCGGCATGAAGGATGTCACCATTGTTGAGATTCATATGCTGATTCTTGATGTCTGTGTGTGTCAAAATATTCTTTTCAACATCAACATCACATTGTAACATTGATTCAATGTCATTACTATTGAGTTTTTTTTATTTTTATTTTTGAAATTTCAATATTTTTTCAACAGTAGTTCTGTGTGCAAAAGTGATATTGATTCAATGTGGTTAACATTGGTACATTAACATTGATTTAACATTATTTCAATTATTGCTTGTTCTCTGGATAGATACTTTTTGGGGGGGATCTCTTCTGAAAAATCTTTGGATCTTAACATCTTTGGATGTTAATGAAAATGTTGTTTCTCAATGCACATCTTACAGTGTTGTCTATTAGATACAGTCATTTTTTAGCATCATTCTGATTCCATACCACAGCAAAGTTTGTCAGACTGTATCTTAGCAATGCTTGTGTTATAGAAACATAACTTGTGCATATTGTTTTAGTGCAAGTGTTGTGTTGTGTACATGAGATGTGAGACTGTATCCTGTCTATGCTGTGAACAAGATATTAAAATGATTTATGCGTTCAGCATCCAAGCACAACAGAAGTGCATCACCCATGTTTCTGTGCAATGATTCTCAACTTAAACTTAACTTTAAAGCAATTTCAATTTCATCGCTTTTCCTTTCTATCTTGACTTTTCTTTCTTGAGGTGCCCCCATAGAAATAAAGGTGATGTGTTTCCTCCAATGATGAAATACTTTCTCCCAGAACCAAGTACTTCCCCATGTTATTATGTCCCTTAAAAGAAATGATGTTTCTTTGAGTGTCCTGACCAGCCTGACATTGGCACATTCAATGGTGAGAGATTGTCTAAATGTACAGTCTTGTTTCATGTTCCTCTTTTATTTCCTCAGATTCAGCGTTTTGTTGTCATGTTTATGAAGCTGTCGCACGATTGGTCATCTCTGCTCTGGTGGGTGTGGCTACTGTATCTATTGTGGTGTATGACATCACATCCAGAAAAGCTGAACAGGAAACAACATAACAGACATCATCTTCTTCATCATCATCATCATCATCATCAGACCCTCACAGATAGATAATATATTCATCTTCCCTCTAGCCAGACCATATTTACTTTCAGACGACAAAAAATCTGACCTTATAGTTTAAAGTTTAGTTCTTTTAATTATCAGTATTTTTCCTTGTAATGATTAAATTTTTGTTAGACAGGTAAATTAATTAATTGTTGTGTGGACCACTCTCTAAAGCTCACTAGTCAGTGTAACACATAAAAAGTAGTCTCAGCCACAGGTGTCCACGTGGAAATAAAACTGTTATGATGCGAAATCCCCCCTAACGGAAGAAGAAAGCTGTCATGTGTTCAGCTGTGACAATGAATGTGTGTCAGGATCATCTATACACTGGATTTTCAGAAGTAGGCCTAAGTGAAGTTCACGGCATCACTGTTGCTCCAATGATGCAGTAAACTTGCACAAAGTTCTTGAATGAACAATGTATTAGATGCACACCAGCTGTTATTGTAGGGACATCGACTACATTTTCACACCCCTAAACATGATGCTAAACAAAACAAAAACTGTGATTGGCTTGGGGGGTGCTTCTCACCAGAGGTGGGTAATCCAGGGGTCAAAGAGTAAAAGTCCTGCCATATTTTTCATTCCACCCACTGAAGCATTAATGAGATAAATAAGTGATTAACTGAGTGATGATTGAGCATTATTGAAGACACCTGATGATAACAAGCAGAATCACCAAAGGAGAAAATCACTATTTTTAAGTTACCATCATCGAGGTCAGGGTTTGTTTTAGTTGAGCTCTTGATCCTTGACTTTTTAATATTAGATTTTGTTTGGGCAGTTTTAATTGCATTAAAACCAACCAGACGAACAAAGAGAAAAGCTGATCAGGTGTTACTGGTTATGTTTTTACATAATTATTATTTGATCTGAATTACTGAACTCATTTAGAGCCCAATCTCTGAGTTAGATTTACATTATTGATTACAGCAGCACTGTGATTCTACAGAAGATCAGCTTATACAATACAGAATTTTTTTTTTGAAAAAAAGTTGTCCTTATCACAAAAAAAAAAAAAATTAGGCACACACAGACATCAATAATCAGCCTGTGAATCTCAACAACGGTGACAAGCAACATATTCTGATCAACAGATCAACTCTGAACATTAGAAAACAAGCTACTAAAAAGTCACAGAAAAACAGCAAAATTTTAATAGTGAGAATAAAGAAAATTACTAAGACAATTCAGCTCATAATTTATTCATGCAGCAATGCATGATGGGAGCCATGGATGAATTTTGATTGGTGGCTCCCAGAATGCACTGCAACATGCTTTATGATGGCCACCACTGTTGAGATTCACAGTTTAAATAAGCTCTGTTTTTTTGTTTTTTTTTTTAAACCAGAACTCTAAAAAAAAAATGTATTGTAAAAGCAGATCTTGTGCTGTAGAATCACAGTGCTGCTGTAAACAATAATGTAAATCTAACTTAGAGATTGAGCTCTAAATGAGTTCAGTGATTCAGATCAAATAATGATTATGTGAAAACATAACCAACAACACCTGATCATCTTTTCTCTTTGCTTGTCTGATTGGTTTTAATGCAGTTAAAACTACCCAAACAAAATCTAATATTAAAAAGTCAAGGGTCAAGAGCTCAACTAAAGCAACTTTAACTTAAAAATAGTGATTTTCTCCTTTGGTGATTCTGCTTGTTATCATCAGGTGTCTTCAATAATGCTCAATCATCACTCAATTAATCACTTATTTATCTCATTAATGCTTCAGTGGGTGGAATAAAAATATGGCAGGACTTTTACTCTTTGACCCCTGGATTACCCACCTCTGCTGAGGAGCCACAGTGAAAGTTTTTTTTGATGTCTTCTGCATGTCCGATATAGATTTTCATGGAACCTCCGTACAAGGTTAAAAAAAAATGTGACTATTCACAATACAATATTGTTGAATTTTTCTATTGCAATATATTGTGATATAATATATTGTTACACCCCTAGTATGTATGCCAGTGGCTAAGGGCAGCACAAGTGTCTCAGTGGGAAACACTGTCTCCTCACAACAACAAGGTTTCTGGTTTGAGTCTCAGCTGAGCCAGAAAGTCTTTCCTTCAGATCTGGTTTCTCTCACAATCCAAAGATGTGTGAATTACAGATGCTAAGTTATCTAAAGGTGTGAATGTGTTTTACTGTCTATGGATGGATCCGTGGCTGTTTATTTTTTTGTTTGTTTGTTTTTGTTTTTTTTATTTTTTCTCCTTCACTGTTAGACCTTGCTGTAAAAATGTCCAAATTCTGACAGTAACAAACCATTTTCCATTAAAACAGTAATATACTGTAGAAAACAATGCATTCTGGGTAATATTTGTCATCTTTGAGAAAATAGCCTACAGGAATATACTGTGAGTTAACATCGCTCAAAGTCGACACTCAGAGGCTGTGTTCAAATCACACCCTATACCCTCATTCACTATTCCCTACATTAGTTCACTAATATAGTACACTTGACAGAGTGAATGAAAAGAAGTGAGTGAATTCAGACACTGATGAACACCTGATTAGCAGAATCACTGAAGGACAGAGAAACAAGACCAGAAAAAAGAGAAGAGACGAGCAGAAACACAAGAACTACAACTGACTTCAGCCACACTGAGTGTCAAACCAGTTCACAAACCAGTTTGACATTATTTCTTTAATACATGTACAGAAGTTCTTGTTGAGAATTAACAGATTTGGATGTTGATGTTTTATTGAAAATAAAAATGTATTGAAGTTTGCAGTCATCATCATGGTGACCAGTGTCTGCTTTAGTTGGGCTCTTGACTCTTTAACATTAGCTTTCTCTGGCTGCTGTAACTGAGTGTTTATTAAGCACATTTGTTATGGCAGGAAAAAGCCAACATGAAGTTGATGTTTTGGCTGTTTTGATGATTCTGTAATTATCTTGGAATTGTTTAATTCACTGATCTCTTTCTGTGTTTAGTCTTTGATTTAACTAATTTGATTTAATTTTTATTGGTAGCTATGTCTGTGATTCAACAACATAAGAACCAACAATGTTTCAGTTATTTAGAAGAACATAAATCTTACACTGCATAAAATATTTTGAGCTCCTGCGAAACTTGTACAGCAGAGACATCAACAATCAGAATATTAATCTCAACAATGGTGACATCCAAAATTTAATGTTGCAATGCATGCTGGATGCCAGCATAGTACAAAATTCCCAGCATGCACTGCAGCATGAATAAATTATGCAGCTAAATGGTCCTTTTTTTATTGCCACCATTATTGAGATTGGTGTGCTAATTTTTTATATCTGTGTGTGTCTAAATAATCCTGTAGCTGTTTTTTTTTTCTTCTCATGGCGGTTGTTGAATCTAGAGATGTACTGCAGGAGGATTTTGAAGCAGTGATGTTTTTTAGTGATGGGAAGTTCGGTTCTTTTCCGCGAACCGGTTCTTTCGGACAGTTCGATTCAATAAACCGGTTGAAAAAACCGGTTCATCAGTTCTTTTACGCTCCGACGTAATCGCGGATGACGTCGTCTATCGCGGGCCGGGATGAAAAAACTTAACACATTCAAATATATAAAGTCAGTAATCATAACATCAGTCAACTAAAACATTATAATCTGAAGCGTATCTTACAATTTAGTTTTGCATCTAAAGCATCCAAACACATGACATATATAGGCAGTGATGTGCAAACAAACTGTTTTACAGTTATAAAGTAAATAAATTCATCAGAGCAGAAACCATGATCCTCTTACATTACGATTTATTTGTAATTAAATAAACTTACGTTTCGCCCCAGATAGCAAAATTTGTCTGGCCCACTACTGGAGCAAGGATGTACATCCTTGCTTCAATTCCGGCCCAGTTCTGGCTGGGTCCCCGGCCCAAAACTGGTCCTCACACTGAAAACGGACAAAAACAACTTCCTCTGGCCCAGATGCGGCCCACACCCTGTAAAAAGACTCTTATTTATGGATGTGGCCCAGATCTGGCCAGCACACTGGAAACTGACTTAAATTGTTTTATGTGGCCCAGGTCTGGCCCAGGCACTGTAAAACACATCTGGCTGAGATTCGGCTTGGTCCCCGGGCCAGATGTGGTCCAGAAACTGCAAATGTAATTCAAGTGAAACACAATCAACCATTTAAAAAGATGAAGACATTTTATTATAAAATTAACAAATACACTATAAGTATTAACAATGAATACACTATAAACATTTATTAACAACATACATTTTAAACCACTAAATACTAAGTTAATTATTTACTGTATATTAAATGGAGAAACAACATCCTTTCTCACACATAAAAATTATTTTAGCAATAATTTCCAAATTTCAAGTTAAGTCACCTTCACAAAGTGCTTTATAACCTACATTACAGTTTGTTTCAAAGAAGCTTTACAGTGATAAACTGGAAAATAATAATTCAATTATGCAAACAGAATTAAATTCTGTAATGGAGCAAAAGACAGTGTGATTGTTCAGCTGAAGTCATTTCAGTGTTGTTTCAGTTCAGTTCAATGAGTACAATTCCGCTTTAAAGCAGTTCTGCAGAAAACAGTAACGTCATAATCCAGCTCTGTTGAGTTCTCATCCAATAGTGTCAATGCAGTCAGATCAATATTATTGAAAAGTAGGTGTCCAACTATGCAAGCCAGAGGCGATAGTGACAAGAACCCAAACTCCATCAGAAGACAGAATGAAGAAAAAACCCTGGGAGAAACCAGACTCAGTTGAGGGCCAGTTTTCCTCTGGCCAAACAAATACAGTGTGATTATGATTCAGCTGCATCAGAAGTTAGATTGTGGACTGATATCATTCAGCTTGAGGATCGAACACAGCACAATGGCACATGTAGAGGGAAGAGAAGTTGAAGTGGCCTTGCAGAGGACTCGTCTGGTTCTCGTTGTCTTTGCTGAAGCTCTGTGCTGTAGACTGTTGTGTCGACGAGGTCTTCACAGCGGATCGGTCTCCAGAGCTTGTTTAGTTGTCATGTTCTCTGCTGACATTCAGGGCTGTTGTGGTCATCTCAACCACCTGTTCTGGAAATGGAATGAGACAGATGGACTAATTTTAGCATAAATGTCATTCTTCGTATGATGAAACAAGTATATCGGATGTTGTAGGTAGTGTTTCTGGTTATAGTTTACCTTATTTATGCAACATGACAATCCTAACATTCAACAAGAGATGGGTCTTTAATATAGATTTAAACAGACAAATTGTGCCTGTCACCTGGGGCCTGATGTATAAACATCACATACTCACAAAAAAGTACAAATATTTGTAGTGGTTGTGCTGCTTTAGAACACTTTTCCTACGGCATGCTGTGTTTTAATGTTTTAACTACAACGACGATTGCTTGGTGCATGATAATTACGCTTTAAATTAAAAGTCAAGCTCTAAATAGCATAATTCGAAAATATTTTTGCACGAATAATGATCAATGATGCGCACTTCGTGTAAGCAGAGATAGCTTAGCAACATAATGGCATAATGACACTGAAGGAGTCGCGCGGTGATCATCCGACGAGTAGCTACTGTACACAGTACTGTACAACCTCTGCTGAACGCAGGTGTGCTACTGGTGTCCTGCACATTTCATGGTCTTACCAATATTATGAAAAACGCCATTGTATTTGAAGGCTAGATTTAGAAGCAAACGGTAAGATACGCACGTTTTATTTTTAAAATGTTTGTCAGTGATGCGCTGAGTCGTACAATACTTTACAATGCAAAAATAAGCCTGAATATCTGAAATCAAAATCAAAATGCATAAATAAAAAAATAAAAAAATACTATTTGGCTACTAGACAACGGTTTAAAATAACTGAAACCATTCTGTACAGTGTTTTATACGATTTATTTTTTTCTAAAACAAGAGAAGGAGAGTGAATTATTTTTAGCAATGTAATTTGACGGCATTTATCGTCATATTTTCCTTATGTCTTGTACAGTTAAACACAGTGTCACGTGGATGGGAATATGCATGGAAATGATATGCAGGTGACGTAATGCATAATAAAACTAGGCGTTGTAAGCTCCATATATGGTGATTTCATGGAGGAGACGGGAAAAGATTCATGTATGCACAATCTTCAGCTGACTGGGTTTTATAAAGATAATTTTGCGCAGGTTCTGGCGTAAGCATGGTGTTATAATTTTGAAAATTCGTGAAAATCTGGCTTTTATGCGTACGCACACTTTTAGTATGAAATCTATGGAAAGTTTTATACATGAGGCCCCTGAACAACACTAAGAAGACTTACCATGCATCAGCCCTTTCAATTTGCTGCCAGTTGCAGCCACCTCTTCATGGTCCCCTCATCCTCCATTTCAGCAGGGTTTCTCTGAACTGCAGCTTTGAAATAAAGGAATACATATTGTAAGGTCATTATTAAGTCTTAAGCATTACTTTTCTTTAGCACCTATATATTTGATAAATTGCATCCAGAGTTTATGCACGAGTTTAAAATATCTGTAGTAAAAAAAAAAAAAAAAAAAAAAAAAAAAAAGATTTGGTGTCAGACTCCAAACAGTGTTCAGGTTAAACTTTAGTTTGTGATCACTCAAAATCATAGAAATTCCCTTTGCATTAAAATATATTAAGTACTATGATTTTAAACATATTGTATGGGATATATATATATATATATATATATATATATATATATATGATATCTGACATGGCATTTATGTTTATTGACACAGACTGTTTAAAGCAGTACATGTACAGGTATTTAGCCTACACAATAGCATAATGCCGCCTATATATATAAAAAAGGATCTCTGAGGGCGAAGCTGCAATTTTATAACAGAATTATTATTGCTCTTATGTTAACAATTATTAATAGAACGTTTTTGTGGGGAAAAAGCAAGTTCTTCCACCCGAAACGTTGTGCTATACAGGCCTATATGGCGCCACTGCATACTCCGACTCAATTCAATAATCACTCGTTGGAAAAGATTAACTGACTGATTTTAGTAGACAAAATATAACTCGATATCATTGCATTAGCCAACAGTGCTCAGCAGTTCTTCTAATAAACATACCCAGCTAACACACGACGTAACAGTTACGTAATGTATTCGTACTTTTTGGTAATTTCATGACTTACTAACTGACAACGTAACTACGACGTCGCATGCCAGTAATTTCATTACCTTCAGATTACCATCTCACAACGTCGTCAGTACGACCCCCTAACGTTATAAGATTACCAAGGACGTTCCAGATACGTACTCTATTCGTAATATATTGGTAATTCCATGACTTACTAGTAACGTAACTACAACGTTGTATGCCCGTAATATTATTACCATCAAATTACCATATCACAACGTTGTCAGTACGATCTCCTAACGTTATAAGAAAACCAAGGACGTTCCAGGACTCTATTCGTAATATAATGGTCATTCCATGACTTACTGGCAACGTTACAGCAACGTCATGTGCTGGTAATTTCATTACCATCATTTACGCGTTCTTTATATGTTATTATTACCAGAATTTGCCATTTAAAATGTGTAATTAAACGTCAGACACAAGACTGAAATGTCCCCTAAGAAAAAAAAAATTGCTTTTTATATATAGTGACGTGACATACAGCGCGCGCCTCCACAAATGGAGTGCGCGCCGCGCGCACAGTATGTTGACAAGAGAGTAAAGTTAATTTTTGAGAGAAAAATTTATTTTTCCGAGGTGATAACGAATAAATGGCTTTTATAAAAATGTATAAAGTTAACTTTGGAAAGACGCAAAACCTTTTTTTATTGTTATGTTTACGTTAGTGCTGGTGGCCGTTAGAGTTGCCATGGCAACCGGGAAAACATTCAAGCTGCTGGAGAGGATGGCGTCGACGTTTCTCCGTGTTTCTCGTCAGTTTTATAGCAATAAAGTTCAACAACTGCGTCAGATTGGTTAAGTAACATTACCCACAGTCTACCTTAAGTACTTTATGTTAATATTTTTACCTCTGTGATTGATCGTCTGAAATATATGTTGGCAAAATGGTACGATAGCATATGTTTTTAATGATACTGAGTGCAAAACGTCTTGAATGCTTTTATTTTATGTTTCGCTGTAGGCGATATGTTTTTATTCATAGTTTGGGTGTATTTCATTATTTTTATTTGGATTTTTGTTCATGTTCTGCATGTTTTCAAAATAAATGAATTGAAGTCATTTTGAGCTCTACATTCATTGTTCACAGCTGTTGGAATAGCCTTTAAATTAGTTTGGGCAAATGAGGACATAAATTAGGTTAAACTACTGCATGTCCGCCCATAGAAAAATAAATAAATATAAAAATTACCAACTGATTACCAATACACAACCAATGATACACAACGTTGCCACGACGTCGCAGTTACTAACTGGCAACGTCACAAAGTTACGTTGTGGCAACGTATCCGGGGAATTTCACTTTTCCGGTTGAGACAACGTAACTAGTTACGTCGCCACGACGAAAGTTTGGTCACCAAATATATATGTTATTCAAAACTATCACTCTCTGGGACCGAATGGATACTGACGTTATCATTGCAAACCATTAATTAATCCATTTAAAAACACTAAACTGAACATTAAATAAATTAAATTGCTTACCGTTTTGCAGCTGATCCTTTCTCTCGATCACGAAATGTTGACTGCAGGATTCTCCTCAGGATTTAACCGCCAAAACTCTTTTTCAGGCGGCTGAAGTCCTTAATTCCAGCAGTGGCCCGCCCGTGACAAACAAACTCGGGCCGAAAACAGATAACGAGCTTTCAGTCGTGATTGGCCCGTTCAGAAAAATCCGTCTGTCAGCCGTACAGTCGACACGGCTCTGGCCCATTAACTTTTCACAGACTCTGAAATTGAGTCGATGTTGGCGCGTTTAAACCTGAATCGGCCCAAAAGTGCTTGATATTTGGGGGCCCGCCTATTACGAAACGAACTCGGGCCGATAGATCTATACCGAGTTATATGGACCTGCCGCGAGTACAACTATTTCAGCCGAGACCGGCCCATAAAGAAAACGCTGTCTGTCAGCCAGGTGCGTTGTGTACAGTCGGCAGACTTATGGCCCATAATCTTTTCATCGACGTCGACAGTGAGCCGACGTGCCGCTTATCTGCCGGAATCGGCCCAAAAGTGCTTGCTATCTGGGGCCAGATTGGCCCCTCATTCGAGTCCTCTCATAGCATCAGTTGTCCTAGTTAACCGGTGCTTTGACAGTCATTACTGTTCGTTCGGTAGCTTCAGATCACACGCTGAATCACGCATGCGCAGTATCATCAGCTCACCGGTTCTCAAATCGGACACGTCCGAAAGAAGCGGTTCTCGGTTGTGTACTGGTGATCCGAAAACCGTTGCAACCGATTCTACTCGAGAACGAGAACGAGATTGAGATTCGAGAACCACGAGAGCGATTCAAAAGGAGTCACTTGTTTGCTCTTGCTGTAGTTATCTTTATATCTGATTCTGATATCACATTGTTTAGAAATTAAATAAACTGTCCATGGATTATTTATGAAATAAATAAATGTTTCCAATCTTTTAAAAAAAATAACTTGAAAGCACAACTGCACAACTTTCACTATAGCCTATTGATTTTTAAATAACATTAATATAGAAAAATACATTTGTAGAACTATTTCTGAACATTAGTTTGATCTGTACAAAATATTATGTTCATGCTGGCATGTAGTTTATTATGTACAGTATTATGTACAGTATTATGCTATCAATCTGCTATGGTGTATTTGGAAAAGCACAAAAAACATTTGTATTTTAAATTAAGTCATAAACATATTTCCAGTATATTTTATATTATCACACTGTCCGATGTTCAACAAAACTTGACTAACGTGCTTTTCGTTCTCTTGAAAAGTTAAACGCATGCGCAGTATCATCAGCTCACCGGTTCTCAAATCGGACATGTCCGAAAGAAGCGGTTCTCGGTTGTGTACTGATGATCCGAAAACCGTTGCAACCGGTTCTTGACTCGAGAACGAGAACGGTGACAGGCCGTGTATGTTCGTTCGTGTGCGCCGCGCACGCGCACTCATATCAGCTGCTCTGCTGCTCGTGCTCATCATCAGTTCTCTCTTCACAGCAGGTAAGTCACTGTACTGTTGGAATAACTGAATAACTCCGGGATGTTGGTTTATTTCGAGAAGTAGTGTCAGGCACGTCAAAAAGTGAATAACTTTAGTAATTTGTGGATTCGCGTTTGCTTACTGGAGATGCGAACTGTTTGGAAGATTCAGACCGATTTGGTGAACTGGTTCAACCGGTTCACTGAAAAGAACCGGTTCAAAAGAACGATTCGTTCGCGAACCGTACATCACTAATGTTTTTACAACAAACTGTGCTGGTACTTCGAAGCTTTTGAAACAGTGTTAAACTTCGTCATCTGGTGGTCAATAAGAATTATTACACCACTGATGTCATCCAGTGTTCGTTAGGATGTAAGGTTTATTTGTATATTTAATAACCATACAGAAAGATGACGACGCGTGTGTGTGCAGCGAAATTTCACTGTATTTTGCATAATACAATGGCAATGTAGACCTCTGTTCTTCATTTTTACTCGCATCAAACTTGTATCTTTTCACCTTTTAAATTTAATGTTTAATATGCAAATAAATTAGGCCTATGTGATTTTTTCATTGCACCCTTTTTCGTGTATTCCTTACAAAACAACACAAACATAGCCTACACATTGTTAAAAAAACACAAATGCAATTTTATATTTTTATTCAAGAATATTATTCGTTTCATTGTGCTGGAGATTAAGCGGCTCCTTAATCACATCCCCAGCTTTAGAAAATATTTGTTCGTTTGAGCCCGACGTGATGTGTCAGTGAGGTAACGAAGCTTCATTTCCACAGGTCACGTGACAGCCTCATTTCAACCAATGCTCCGGAACACTGTTTTGGAGCACTAGTGTGTCGAGACGTGTGTCGTCGACACTGGGTGTCGAACTCCCTACTTAATAACTCTACGGATCATATATTCACGCAACTCTACATCAAGATGAAGAGCGCACTTATACTTGTTATTTCCTCATTTTTCTTGATCGGTAAGTTTGGTTTTTGAACTTAGCTGCAGCACTTTCGGTTTCGTTTTTCTACACACCGGAAATGCGCATTTTCTTTTCCATGTTTTTATATTTCTTATGCTGAGTTTATAAATAGCCTACGGTAACCGCGATCAATTTATCAAGGTGTACAGCACCATTTGTATATTGTTAAATAACAATGATTTTATAGCCCAGTTTGGTAGTCGATTGGGTATGGCAGGGTAGTATTGTGGCTGCATCTTGGCCGCTTGTTTAGAACTTGGGTAAAGTTGGTTTTATATTCGCACATTCGGACATCCGTATTCAATAGCCTTGTTAATCACACTACATTGGACATTCAGTGGACATTCACAAGTAAATATGCCTTTAAAACAATACTTGCCTATTTCGCAAACATTAATTTATTGCACATTTATTGGAAAGTCTGAATTTATCAGAAGTCTGAATGTGCGAATATAAAACCAGCTTTACCCAAGTGACTAACTGAAGGTGCGTCCCAATTCGCGTAGCTACTTGTGCAGTATTCTATGACGTTTTAAAGTACAAATAGAGAGAGTAGTGCGTTCACACAGAAATCTGATAAAAGAAAAAGAGCACTTCGATCCCACACTCTCAGAAAAAAAAGTACAAAATTGTACCTTTAGGGGTACAATGGTACAAAGGTACAAATTTGTACCCTTGTGATTTGTACCTTAAGAGACCAGTTTTGTACCTTTGGTGACAATTTTGTACCTTTATTTAACAGTACAAAAATTGACCCCTCAAAAAGGGTACAAAATTGGCTTTGACAGCGTACAATCGTTGACTATAATGAGATATATATTTTTTACACACACGCTGAATTAAAATCTGAATTTATTAAAACCTTTTCATTTTCACATTTTACAACATTTCATTTTAAACACATTTTTAAACATTCCATATGAGTCCATCTTACCGGGTGTTAAAAAGTAACACTGAAGCAGTGTTAAAGTTAATGAGATAATTGATTGATGATTGAGTGATGATTGACAATTAGTGGAGACACCTGATGATAATAAGCAGAATCACTGAAGAAACAACAAGAGAAAAAGAGAGAGACACAACAACTACAACTGACTTCCAGCCATTAAACATTATTACACTTATTATTAACCAGTTTGATTTGATTTCTGTCATACATCAACAAAAGTTCTTATTGAGAATGAACAGATGTTTAGATGTTAATGTTTGAATGAAAGTTTAGTTTGAAGTCACCATGATGGTGAAAAGCATTTCCTTTAGTTGGGCTCTTGACTCTATTTATTAACATTAATTTATCTCTGGCTGCTCCAACTTTGTGTTTGTAAAGCACATTTGTTATGGTCAGAGAAACTATGATCTGAGCTGTGTTTCCCAAAAGTGCTGTGAGCCAAAGATGATCAAATTAGGTTTACAATGCTTTGGGAAGCACAGTCATAATGGTTGTGTTTTCTCATTGTGAAATGGCCAGATTCATTGGTGACATCCAGTATTAACTGGTGATATAGATGTTTCATTATTTCTTTATAGTAAATCTGTTACCGCTTGAGATCCAGCAGAGCTTTTATAATCTGAAAGGTTTTTTTTTTTTGAAACACACACAGAGAAGAATCAGCATATGACCCTCAACAATGGTGACAATCAAACAAAGTGCTTCATGTTGCAGTGCATGATGGGAGCCACTAATCAAAACTCATCCGTGGCTCCCATCATGCATTGCTGCATGAATAAATTATGCAGCTGAATTGTCCTGTAATTTTCATAGATTGTTCATGTTTGCTTTATTTTTCTGTTGTTTTGTTGTGACAGTAGCTTGTTTTGTGATGTTCAGAGTTGATCTGTTTGTCAGTATTTTGTATTTATTTATCGTCACCGTTCTTGAGAATCAGATGCTGATTCTTGATGTCTGTGTGTGTTTAAACGCCGAAGCTTTAGTTCATAATGTATTATTCTTAAAAAAAGAAAAAGAAAAAGTCATACTGCTGTTGGATCTCAAGCTGTAAAATCACAGGACTACAATCATTAATACTAAAGCTACACATCAAGCACACAGTCAGAGATTTAAACTCTAAACGACATCAGGCCACCACATGATGATTCATCATCAAATTACATTGTGACCAGATCATATTTTCTCTGGCCATAACAAATGTGCTTTATAAGCACAAAGTTGGAGCAGCCAGAGAACAATTAATAATAAAAGGTAAAGAGTCAAGAGCCCAACTAAAGCAAACGCTGACCTCTTTCATGGTGACTTGAAATGAAACATTCCATTAATTAACACCTTTTTTCTCTCTTTCCTTCAGTGATTCTGCTTGTTATCATCAGGTGTCTCCACTAATTGTCAATCATCACTCAATCATCAATCATTTATCTCATTAACTTTAACACTGCTTCAGTGTTAATTTAACACCCGGCAAGATGGACAGCTTCTGCTAAGCCATTTTTATTTATTTTGTTTTTGTAAAAGTTGTTGTTTAAAGATTTTAATGATATATCATTAAAATCTTTAAACAACAACTTTATATATCATTAAAATCTTTAATGATATATATAATTTATATATCATTTATATCATTTATATATCATTAAAATCTTTAAACAACAACTTTATATATCATTAAAATCTTTAATGATATATATAATTTATATATCATTTATATCATTTATATATCATTAAAATCTTTAAACAACAACTTTTACAAAAAAAAAAAAAGGCTTAGCAGAGGCTGTCTCTTGATATTGTACCTTAAACTTTAAAAGAAACGGTACATATATGTACCTTTTAATGCTTGGGAACATATATGTACCTTTTTGACCCTCAAAAAGGTACAAACATGTACCTTGAGGACCAATAATAAGCCCTATGGGGTACATTAGTGTAGATTGTACCTTGGGGGACAGAAATGGACTCCTACTGTACCCCTATTTCTGACAGTGTACTAACCAGGGCAGCGTTTCCCAAAAGCATCGTAAGCCTAAGTTGATCGTATTTCCATTGGTTTCAATCACAGTTTTTTTTTAAAAAATGTGTGCATTGATAAAGCAGATCAACATGTCTGTTACAACAGACAAACTGCATTCAATTGTTTTAAGCAACTGCTTTTTCTGTAGTGTTTTTTTTTACTTTTTGTATTGAAGTTTATTATGAATGTTATATTGCATTTTACATAGTTCTGAATTTGATTTTTTAAAACTTGAACATTAAACGTTTGAAATTGAACACAACTGAAATGTTTTCATGGCAGAATTTCATAGACATGTATTTTCAAACAGCAGATTTTTGCTCTGAAATCTTAGACTGCAAATAAATATTTTCAAGATGAAGAAGAAATTCACAACATCAAATTCAATATTGTAAATTCAAAGCGCAGAAATTCAGATCGTACTGAAAGTAGGTCAGAGGTCATCCGCAGGGAAGAGTAGAGGGTCTCAGAAAAGTCGAACAGAGCATTTCAGCTAATTACAGAGCTGTAGTTGTTTTTGTGGGGTGAGTCTGTGCTTTGCTTGATTAGCATGCTACTGAGTAGACAGGATGAGAGCGATGTGACAATAGAACCTACTGTTTATAATACAGTAATATAACGTCTACACTGGATGCAGGCGGCGTGGCGCAACACCTTGTCTATGCCGGACATGACGCGCTGTGTCACAACAGCTTGTAGTGACCGCTGCAAAGACCCATCCACTTTATAATGCCAATGATGACTTTTACCGTCTCTAATTCAGCGCATCTGTTTACTTTTCAGAACGCCGTCAGCAGAGGTGGGTAATCCAGGGGTCAAAGAGTAAAAGTCCTGCCATATTTTTCATTCCACCCACTGAAGGGAGATAATTAAGTGATAAATTGAGTGATGATTGAGCATTATTGAAGACACCTGATGATAACAAGCAGAATCACCAAAGGAGAAAATCACAATTTTTAAGTTACCATCATCGAGGTCAGGGTTTGTTTTAGTTGAGCTCTTGACCCTTGACTTTTTAATATTAGGTTTTGTTTGGCCAGTTTTAATTGCATTAAAACCAACCAGACAAGCAAAGTTAAAAGATGATCAGGTGTTGTTGGTTATGTTTTTACATAATCATTATTTGATCTGAATCACTGAACTCATTTAGAGCTCAATCTCTGAGTTAGATTTACATTATTGATTACAGCAGCACTGTGATTCTACAGCACAAGATCAGCTTTTACAATACAGAATTTTTTTTTTTTTAAAAAGTTGTCCTTATTACAAAAAAAAAAAAAAAATTTAGGCACACACAGACATCAAGAATCAGCCTGTGAATCTCAACAGTGGTGGCCATCATAAAGCATGTTGCAGTGCATTCTGGGTGCCGCCAATCAAAACTCATCCACGGCTCCCATCATGCATTGCTGCATGAATAAATTATGAGCTGAATTGTCTTAGTAATTTTCTTTATTCTCACTATTAAAATTTTGCTGTTTTTCTGTGACTTTTAGTAGCTTGTTTTCTAATGTTCAGAGTTGATCTGTTGATCAGAATATGTTGCTTGTCACTGTTGTTGAGATTCATACGCTGATTCTTGATGTCTGTGTGTGCCTGAAATATATATATATTTTTTTGTGATAAGGACAACTTTTAAAAAAAAAAAATTCTGTATTGTATAAGCTGATCTTCTGTAGTATCACAGTGCTGCTGTAATCAATAATGTAAATCTAACTCAGAGATTGGGCTCTAAATGAGTTCAGTGATTCAGATCAAATAATTATTTTGAGAAAACATAACCAACAACACCTGATCATCTTTTAACTTTGCTTGTCTGGTTGTTATAACTCAGTTAAAACAGCCCAAACAAAATCTAATATTAAAAAGGCAAGGGTCAAGAGCTCAACTAAAACAAACCCTGACCTCGATGATGGTAAGTTAAAAATAGTGATTTTCTCCTTTGGTGATTCTGCTTGTTATCATCAGGTGTCTTCAATAATGCTCAATCATCACTCAATTAATCACTTATTTATCTCATTAATGCTTCAGTGGGTGGAATAAAAATATGGCAGGACTTTTACTCTTTGAGCCCTGGATTACCCACCTCTGGATGCCACTGATTATAGACACAGGCAGTGTTCATAGACAGTGTTGGTCACATAGGCCTACTATATTTTATATACCACTCTTACCCTGTTCTTTGCTTTAGGCAATTTTGTAACAGGATTTTATAATAATATCCATTAATTTTAATGTAGTCTGCCACAAGTCACAGGAAATTTGCACTGATCAGTCAGCAAGACTCATGGTTTCTGAGTGTTTTATCTCTGTGAAACTGTTTGATTTTTTTTTTTTTTTTTCTGCAGGTGTGTTTGGTGAGTTAGTGTCAGTGATGCAGGGATATTCAGTCACTTTACACACTGATCATACTGAAATACAGAGAGCTGATACTGTAGAGTGGAGGTTAAATGAAGTGCGTATAGCTAAAATCAGTATGGACTCCAGTGGTGTTATCTCAGATTCGGTTAGTTCTGATGAAGCATCCAGAGACAGACTGCAGCTGGACAGACAGACTGGAGATCTCAAGATCACAAACTTCAAAACCACAGACTCTGGACAATATAAACTGAAGATCAAAAGCACCAGAGGGTCCTCAGAGAAGACATTCAGTGTCAGTGGTGAGTATCTCTTCTTTTTTTTTTTTCCCCCAATATATATAATGTTTATTACATAGTTTTTTTATCACTCTACAAACAATTTAAATTCTCTTAAATTTGGATTTTTACAAATACAAAATCTTTATTGACAAACTGTCATTTATAGTTCGTCTGCAAACATTTACAAAGAATTTCAGATTAAATTTGAGACATTTAAATAAAACAATAATGTTATTATCTGACCATTTGTGTGTCAAAAAATTGACAATCCAATCATATAATATATAATACAACAAATGCTTCATTATTATTGGAAAAAAAAAACAACAGATGTCAGATTAATTTAAATTCTGTGGTAAAACAATAAACGTTTTGGTAAATGATTCCTCAATCAGTGAATGATGTCGCTCAAGACAGCTGTGAGTCCATGTGTATCTTCTTCTTGTTGAAGAGTTCATCTGATATTGAATCTTTTCACTAGATAACTAGAATGTCTTTATTTCATTGGCTCTGGACTAGACTCTGCACAATGACAATAAAGTTGAATCTAAACTAAAATGGAGAAAAGCAGGTTTACAAATAATCATTGTTGTTTTCAAAATTGATATATTGAGCATGTTAAAATTCCTTAATTTGTTTTGTTTTGTTTTCTGAAAACCACAAATGCCTTGTGTGTTTGTGCACACTTGATGAATAATGTTCATTCTGATTTTGATTAATGAGACAAAATGGCTGGGAGTCAAAATTGTATGACATCTCAGGTGCAGCATCTTACTAATACACATGGTTTATAAGGAGAAATCTTTTCTCCTCACCTAGGCTGCATTTGTTTTCATTAAAAATACAGTAAAAACAGTGAAATATTATTGCAATTTAAAATAACTGTTTTCTAAGTGAATATATTGTAAAATAAAATTTATTCCTGTGATCAAAGCTGAATTTTCAGCATTATTACTTCAGTCTTCAGTGTCACATGATCCTTCAGAAATCATTCTAATATGATGATTTGATGCTCAAGAAACATTTGATTTACTGTCATTTTTAAAAATCAATTTAATGTGCCCTTGCTGAATAAAAGTCATTTAATTAAAAAATCAACAACAAAAAAATCAGCGTTTTCTAGTGTACATCTGATTGTTCTAAAATCATCAAAAGATGACTTTATTGAAATGTTGAAATTGACCCAGCCAGCAGAGCCATGTGGGGCCCAAATGGGTTTGACCTGGGCTATCTAACTGGGACCCAGCCAGTTTTGCACCCAGTTTCCATGTAGGCCCCACATGGATTTGCCCAGATGAAATGAACACTGCTTAGTGTGCACACTACAGGCTGTTTAATGTAACACTTAATCAGTGTTGGAGGTAATGAGATAATTAAGTGATTGAATAATGATTTTGTATTAGTGAAGAACACCTGCTGTTAACAAGCATAATCACTGAAGGAAAGAGAAACACAAGAACTACTTCCAGCCACAGCCTTGGATGAAATCAACTGAAGATAAAATATAATCATCATATATTGGCTTAACTCATTGATATTATGTGGGAGGTTTATACGGGTAGTATGTTATTAATTCTGTTTTATTGTTAGGATTCTACAGCTTCAATGGTACAATGCATTCTGAGTGCATCATACGAAACTTATCCATGGCTCCCAGAATGCATTGCACCATGAAGCATGTCACCATTGTTGAGACTCATATGCTGATTCTTAATGTCTGTGTGCGAGTAAAACTCACAGGAGCCCAAAATATGTAAATGGTGTGTTATAAATCGTTTGATGTTCTGATTAAATTCTATTATTCTCTTGCTGTAGAACAGGGATGGACAACTCCGGTCCTGGAGGGCCAGTGTCCAGCAGAGTTTAGCTCCAACCCTAATCAAACACACCTGAACCAGCTAATCAAGGTCTTTAGGATTAGTACACAGTAATCAACTGATCAACTCTGAATATTAGAAAACAAGCTACTAAAAAGTCACATAAACGGAACAAAATAAAATATGAGAATAAAGGAAATTACTAAGACAATTCAGCTCATAATTTATTCATGCAGCAATGCATGATGGGAGCCATGGATGAATTTTGATTGGTGGCACCCAGAATGCACTGCAACATGCTTTATTATTCTCACCACTGTTGAGATTCACAGGCTGATTCGATGTCTGTGTGTGCCTAAGTGAAAGATTTTTTTTTTTTTTGCTCAGAACAACTGTTTGTGAAATCTTTCATATTATATTGATAAAGCTGATCTTGTGCTGTAGAATCACAGTTCTGCTGTAATCAATAATGTAAATCTAACTCAGAGATTGGGCTCTAAATGAGTTCAGTGATTCAGATCAAACAATGATTATGTGACAACATAACCAACATCACCTAATCATTTTTTCTCTTTGTTTGTCTGGATGTTATAACTCAGTTAAAACAGCCCAAACAAAATTTTAATTTAAAAAGTCAAGGGACAAGAGCCCAACTAAAACAAACACTCATCTCCACGATGGTGGCTTAAAAATTGTGATTTTCTCCTTTGGTGATTCTGCTTGTTATCATCAGGTGTCTTCAATAATGCTCAATCATCACTCAGTTAATCACTTAATTAACTCATTAACTTTAACACCGCTTCAGTGTTCATTTAACACTCGTATTTTAACACTTTAACACTCTTGAGTATGGTCTCACATGTACTCCCAGGAGAGTTAATTTAACACTGCAGTTTTTGCTGTGTACTAATCCTAAAGACCTTGATTAGCTGGTTCAGGTGTGTTTGATTAGGGTTGGAGCTAAACTCTGCTGGACACTGGCCCTCCAGGACCGGAGTTGTCCATCCCTGCTGTAGAATCATAACAATAAAACAGAATTAATAACATACTACCTGTATAAACCTCCCACATAATATCAATGAGTTAAGCCAATATATGATGATTATATTCTTATCATCAATCAGTTTACAGCATCTGATTATATTTTCTCTTGCTGTTCTCGCCATAACAAACAGACACAGCTGTCAAGAGAAAAACTAATGTTAAAAAGTCAAGAGCCTGACTAAAGCACACACTGATCGCCACAATGGTAACATCAAATCAAACTATTACTTTCAAATAAGTAATCAACATCTAAGCCTCTTCTTAATTCTTAATACGAACTTCTGTAGATGTCTGACAGAAATAAAGTCAGTCTGGTTAGTAATAAGTGAAGCTAATGTTGTTTGTGGAGTTGTTTAATCAGATCTTGAGAGATGTAATGTATTTTATCTTCAGTTGATTTCATCCAAGGCTGTGGCTGGAAGTAGTTCTTGTGTTTCTCTTTCCTTCAGTGATTCTGCTTGTTAACAGCAGGTGTTCTTCACTAATACAAAATCATTATTCAATCACTTAATTATCTCATTACCTCCAACACTGATTAAGTGTTACATTTAACAGCCTGTAGTGTGCACACTAAGCAGTGTTCATTTCATCTGGGCAAATCCATGTGGGGCCTACATGGAAACTGGGTGCAAAACTGGCTGGGTCCCAGTTAGATAGCCCAGGTCAAACCCATTTGGGCCCCACATGGCTCTGCTGGCTGGGGATACTGTTATTCCCAGTGTTGGGGAAAGTTGTTTTTTTAAGTGATGCTATAAAATACTGCATTACTCCCTAAAAAAAGTAAGTAATTGCATTTTTTTATGGAAAGTAAAGTGATGTTACAAAACAAAAGTTATATTTTTGGCAAATGTAAAGGCCCTTTCACACTAAAATGCCTCAAATTCACAGCTGTACAGTAGAGGGCTCTGCTTAAAACAAACCTTTCCATTCTAGATTAAAGAAGAGTAGGATACAGGAGAAGTTGAACACTCTTACTTCAGCAGTAAAAAAAAAAAAAAAACTTACCTAAAGTAATTTTTCTTATTAGTATGTTTGAATTGGATCACTAAATGTCAGCAAAGAAAAGAAATGCAAACACTGGTTAAATAGATTAAATACTTAAAGTATATTTGTGTAATTAAACATTTAATTATTGCAGGTTTGCATAATATTCTGAGTTCGCATTTTACTGTTTTTATTCCTTTTAAAGAATACTGAATCAGTTTTTATGCAAGTGAGATGAGGAAAATGCTCACATTTAGTCTAGAACTACCATTTTACAGTAAACACCATTGGTTTTAGTGTCCTGAGGGGTGCATCATAGTCCATACAGATGAACTCTTCCCAGAATTCCTCAAACTCAGATTCATTCAGCAACAGCATCTCACAGTCTCTCTTCACTAATGGAGAAGCAGCTGTAGTTTAGTGTCTCCTCTTCAGTGAAGCTTCTACTGTGCACTATAGTGAGGCACTGTTTCTCAAACCAGTTTCTTGAATTGAGTTTAAGAAACATAAGTGAAAAAACAAACAAACAAAAAAACAGCTTGGATTATGCAACATTGCTCTAATTTCTAATCAGAAGAGAATAATGGCTACTGAGCGCTGGGGCTTTGCCAGCACTGGGGAAAAATTGAATTTTAAAGTGCAAATGAATATTTGGAGAAAAAATATTGAAATTATCAAAGAAAGGCATTAGACAAGACTCAATGATCTGTGTTAAATCTGTTCTCTGACTGTTATAAAAGTGATATCTGACAGAAACGGCTTGTGTTTGCTCCTCAGTCAAGTTCACTGCTGATAAAGATCCAGTGAAGTCAGTGTCAGTGACAGTGGGAAAGCCTGTCACTCTAAAAACTGAAAAACAGAAAAATCAAGGGATGAAGTGGAGGTTTGGATCTCAAAAAACTGTAATAGCTGAACTCAAAGTACGGGCTGACAGCTTCACTGTATATGATGATGTTCTTGATGGGATATTCAGAGACAGACTGAAGCTGGACAATCAAACTGGATCTCTGACCATCACAAACACCACAAATGAACATGCTGGAGTTTATGAAGCTGAGCTCAGAGGCAGCAGTTACACCATACACAAGACATTCAATGTGACTGTCACAGGTGAGTCCATCAGTGTGATAATGATTTAATAATGTAATTGTAAATGTAATTTAATAACTTAATGCACTGTGTGAATAGTTTGTATTTACAAGTTTGCTCTGAAATAAGGCTAAACAATATGTTTGTGATACTGTTTATTTTTTCTCAAACCTGTGAAGAATTATGCTGAAGCAAAGTTCTTAAATGAGTGTTTAACTCCATACATAATTCCATAAATCATTTGCTGAATTAAATGAAAAATGATGCTTCCAATGATTCTGACCAGTTAATACATTTCCAAGTAAATATGATCATGTTCACTTACACTGTCATTTCACTGATCTTGTGAACACATTTCTCCTCTTTGTTGTTATTTGAAAGAAAATGTCTTAAACCTGAATTGTGCCTTTCTCACCAGTAAAGTGTTGCTGTAGGAATTAATTTCAATGAGCTTTATTAGACGTTGAGATTTATTAACTGAAATTAATGACCATTATAAAAACCTTTCTGTAGTTTATGCATCTAAAGCAACACTATGTAACATTTTTTGATTAACAATAAAAATAACTAAATATTATTAATGAGAGAGTTCAATAAACACATCTTCCAAACCCTGTTTTTACCCAAATGACTTTGGGTAATTTAGTTATTTAATATTTGTAAAGAAAATACCATTATTATAATTAACTCAATTTAAATTTAATTAAGACAAGAAGTTTTTTGCTAAAATTATTGAAATAAGTTTTAATAATTAATTTTATTTAAATGATTAGTAACATAGATTACATTCATTTTACTGAGGTCCACTCCAATATTGCATTTACTTGTATATGTTTATCTTATTTTTTAATATTAAGTTTTATAATTTTCTCAGTCGATTACCAACAAAGAGAGCACATTGTAAGTATGGAACTTGTGTTATGTTTATCTGTGAACTTATCAAGCAGAGCCCATGATATCTGGACATGCTTTGAGAGTTTCCAACTGAAACTATTTATTCTACATAACTAATTGTAATAATCTAATTCAAATCAGTTACCCTCAGTAGAAATCCTGTTCACGTTATTTTAGATTTATTTTAAACTACTGACAGCATTATAAGATTTATCTCTCAAAATTGTTTCTGTTTGTTCTTCTCATGTGTTTGTTATTGAGGCAGATGTGAAGTCAGTATCAGTGGAGGGAGATTCTGTCACTCTACACTCTGGTCTCGCTCAAATACAGACAGATGATGTGATACTGTGGAGGTTTGGAGCTCAAGACAACATCATCGCTAGCTTAAATGGCCCTGTTGTTGACCCGAGATGGAGCAACATGCATCTAAATAAGCAGACCGGAGATCTCACCATCAGTAACATCCAAAGAAATCAGTTTGGAGATTATAAAGTAGAGTTCAACACCACCAATATGATCTCACACAGGAAATACCATATTATCAGTGGTGAGTAGATATTTTTATTGTATTTATTGAATTATTGTAAATTCTATAACAATTATCATATATAGAGTGATCACTCCAGTCAAGATCCAGTTTAGATGTTGAAATTAACACATTTCTACAATTTCAATATTAATGAGAGGCTAAAGGACAAGGCATTTTATGTAGCTTAGGCTAGTGTTTCACAACCCTGTTCCTGGAGCCACGGTAAAGGGAAAGGAGTTAAAAACAGAGATGTGAAGTTAGATACTTTCTTCTTCCTGTAAATACTGACACTCAAGCAGTATCTGTGATGGAAATAAAACAGGCTTGTTCAAGATGCATCGGTGCTGCGCAGACCGATATGGGTGTATGACATCAACGTACCGCGTGAGCGATTCAAAAGCATCGCTCTTGCTGTACTTTGATGTCAAATGCTGATTGTTTGGCACAGCGCCGACAGAGGTGGACATTCCAGGGATCAGAAAGTAAAAGTCCTGCCATATTTTTATCTCATCCACTGAAGCATTAATGAGATAATTAAGTGATAAATTGTGTGATGATTGAGCATTATTGAAGACACCTGATGATAAAAAGCAGAATCACCAAAGGAGAAAATCACAATTTTTAAGTTACCATCATCGAGGTCAGGGTTTGTTTTAGTTGAGCTCTTGACCCTTGACTTTTTAATATTAGATTTTGTTTGGGCAGCTTTAACTCCATTAAAACCAACCAGACAAGCAAAGTTAAAAGATGATCA